>NC_056737.1:43253445-43470945 GCF_019279795.1 Protopterus annectens
TATTTTTGTCATGATTAGACAGAGATCCAAACTACACTGTTACAGATGAGCTGAGAACAGACTCAATGACTGCTGTGTAGAACTGAATCAACAGTTCCTGTGGGATGTTAAACTTCCTCAGCTGTCGTAGAAAGTACATTCATTGTTGTGCTTTTTGTATGATGGACCCTACATTGGTCGCCCACTTCCAAGTCCTGGGAGATTATAGATCTGAAAAACTTGAAGGTTTCCACAACTGATACAGCAGTATTAAATATAAAGAGGATGGGATAATACTGTAGTACCACTCTTAAAGTCCACTGTCATCTCCACAGTTTTAAGAGTGTTCAGCTCTAGATTATTCTGACTACACCAAAGGGTCAGCTGCTCAACCTCCTGTCTGTATGCAGACTCATCACCATTCTTGATGAGCCCAATGATGGCTGTATCATCCGCATATTTAATAAGTTTGACAGAGGAGCCCTTAGAGGTGCAGTCATTAGTGTACAGGGAGAATAGCAGTGGGGAGAGCACACATCCCTGGGGGGCAGCACCTGTATCGATCGTGCGATAGCTAGATGTAAATTTCCCCAGTTTCACCTGCTGCTTCTTATTGGTTAGAAAATTGGTGATCCATTGACAGGTGGAGGCAGGAACGGAAAGCTGGGAGAGTTTCAATTGAATAAGTTCTGGAATTATTGTATTAAATGCAGAGCTGAAGTCGACAAACAGAATCCTTGCAAAGCAAATGTCCCTGGGTTGTCAAGGTGTTGCAAGATATAGTGTAGGCCCATATTAACTGCAGCATCCACTAGCCAGTTCTCTCGATAAGTAAACTGAAGGGGGTTCAACGAGGGAGTTGTAATATTCTTCCAGTGAGCTAACACCAACTTCTCAACAGTCTTCATGACAACTGATGTCAAAGCAACAGGCCTGTAATCATTTAGTCCTGTTATACAGGATTTTTTAGAAACTGAAATGATTGCGGCTTGTTTGAAGCATAAGAGAAATTCACACAGTGATTAGTTAGGAATGGGTGTGGGTGATAACAGCTAGGAATGGATGCACGTATGATTAAATGTAAAAGACTGTGTGTGATTAGTGCTTCTAGGTGAATGTAATTTGTTTCAGAAGCATATTTGTGGTCTCCATGTTTTTCCAATTTATCATCTTTACACTCCAATTGAAAACATCATGTAAAATAAAACAGAAGAGTACAACACATTTTTAATATCTTAATTAGTATGCTATGCCTGGAGAAGTAATTCATCTCATTTAATTCTGTCAAAGTCAAAAATTGTATATGATTTACCTGGAGACGTATGGCATGTTCATGTTTCCTTTTCATATCATTGATGTACCAAGCTACTTCGGTCATTGTTGCAATAGCTTCCTCTACTACATCATAGCCACCACGCTCATGATTAAAATGATTTGCAATTTCCTTCAGGAAAAATGACAAGAAAGGAGCAGTCATTACTTTTCAGCTGTGATTCCACAAGTTGCTATACGCAGCAGATAATTATGCAGTAAAGTTAATGACACCCCTCATAAATGAGACCACTAACACCATTCTTGGATTTACAGAAAGAAGAAACACTTGCATAGTATCTCCACATTTCATAACTCTTCTTGAACTAGTGTCTCCTTGGCTTGTCCTCATATCATGCTGAAAAATGAACTAAATCTGAAGATTCTATCACTGCGACTTTTTTATTCCCTAGTGTATGCACAAGTTCACACAGTGTGCAGTTAGTCATTTACGTAAGAAGCAGCACCACGTAAATCCCAAAATATTCCAACAGAGACCGCACTTCCTAATATTTCAAGAAATGTATGTGGCCATCCTCTCAGGGCATTTAAAGGCTCAGAAGCAACTTCATTATGCATAATATTCAAAACCTGGTACACAAATCACCAAAGATTGTGAAATGCCTGCCAAATACATTTTCACTGGTTTAAAGTATAAAATATCCTATTCACCTACTGTATCACAGTAGTATGAGAAGTATGTGGGAGGGTGGCCTAATGGTTAAAGTGTTTGCCTTATAAACACAAGGTACAGGGTTTGAATCTCACAGGGGATACTTGGCTAGGCTTAAAATGGCTTGCAAGGGCAGTTAGCCTAGTACTAATCTATGAATCTATGAATCTATGAATTAGTGATACATATTCCCAAAGGACTAAACAGTATACCATCATACAAGTCTGGTATGCCAATTTAAACAGGGTAAAATTTGTTCCATGTGCACACATCACAATCCACACTGGCAAGAAACATGGCCATGAAAAAGAAAAACAGATGGGGCAATATTTATGTAAAGGGGAAAACAAAACTAATCAATACAAGAAAAGTAGCACAAAAGATATTTGGCATCCAGATATGGAAAACTTCACAATACAAAAAATAAGAAAATAAAGAGGAAATGCTGAAAAGAAAACTTGTAAGGTACAAGAGAGGGATTTAGTGCAGAGAATCCAATGTGAAATGTGGCAGCATGATAGAATAATGGATCCCCAGATTAAGGAGCAACAAGTGAAGCATGAGACATCTGAAGATTTGCCACATGGTGATGCTCTAGGGGCCTTCTGTAGGAGACAAATACAAAAGTCCACCTGAAGATGCACATCAAGGGAAGGAGCAGGAAACAGTGGAAACTCTGACACAGGTAATGTTATGGAGTAATGGGCCACTAAGTGTCCATATGAAGAATCAGCAGCAGGAGGAGGGTGCATCTGAACAGAATATATCACAGGAACATTTTCTGGAACTTTCTGCACAATATTCACAAGAAACAGCAAGGACGATGCTCTCAATCCAGAAGAAAATGATTTAAGGGAAGACCTGCTTGATTTAATAGAGATGGACAGGCACATTAAGATAGATGACATAAATAGATTACAGAAAATAGATAAGACCCAAAATGTCAGAGACCACAGGTGAACACAGTAATCAGGAGTATTAAGAAAAATTCATATGATATAACAGAATACATTTCTGAGTAGCTAAACTAATAACGGAAAAAGTATTCCCACAAAAACAAAGCAAAGAAAGGAAACAAGTCAAATGCCACCATGGCGGCATCGAATAGAGAAAACTATAAAGCAGTTAAGACAAAAAGTATCACCATTAGAAAAATACAGAAAAGAGGAAACAAAGATCACCTAAAATAACTTAGAAAGATGTTGTTTGTCTTTCGGCTTTTCTCGGTTAGGGGTCGACCACAGAGGAACTCCAGTCTGCTAATGATTGGCAGTAGATTTTTATGGTGCCGAGTTGCCAGCTCGATGCCCAACCTTCAACGAAGGCACGCCCATTCACGCATGTCTTACGGAATGCCACTCGACCTCAGGGAGGACATGCAGACTCCACACAGAAGGCACTCTCCGCACTCCAGCCGAGAACTGAACGTGAGAACCTCTTGCTGTGAGGCAACAATGCTACCGTTGCACCACCGTGGATTAAAATAACTTAGAGAGATAGACGTGGTAAAAGCAATGCACAATTTCAAAACAGTCCAAGATTTTCATATACTATTTCCAATGTTTGTGTCTGTTTGTATCTTTCGGCTTTTCTCGGTTAGGGGTCACCACAGCGGAACTCCGGTCCGCTAATGATTGGCAGTAGAGTTTTATTACACTAAAAACATAAGCACAGATAGAAAAACTTAGAAGGTATGCAGATTACCCATTTATTCTGCCTTCATTAGACCAGTCATTGAATTAAATACCCCCATTTGGCATGTATCTGTCCAGACACATTCAATACCTGGAACTCCCACAGAGATATTTTACTAAAAGGATACAAGACCTAAACAACATCTTACACTGACTGACTCAAAACCCTGTCACTATACTCGGTATCCTACAAACTGCTAAGAGGTGACCTGTGTCTGGCATACAAGGCATCTTTCAACCCAATAATGATGGATTTACTGCACAGCAGCAAGTTAAATGGCAGCAGAAATACTCAGTCTAGCGATATAAACCTCCTCTGCAACATCAACAGAATGGTTTGGAGGGACAGGTATATCTCATAGAAGATACCGTTGCTCTGGAACAAACTCCCATCCACATAAAACAAAGTCCACCCTGTCCATTCTCGAGTGCAACTTGGACCTATTGATGGGAAACAGAAAATTTACACCAGGACTGCCCCCGTACTACTAATGGACACAGGAAACTCCTAAGTGCTTTATCCCATGCACGTGTCCCCTCAATTTATCTACGGTAAGATCCCAGTTATGCTCATTATGGGTAATATATAATTATTGACCATGGGATGGGTAAAGTTAATCTCTAACCAAATGGAATAGGTTAATTTGAGCACCAAAAGGGAAACTCGCTGGGCTTAAAATGGCCATCAATGGCAGCTAGCCTAGTACTTAATATAAACTTATTAATATAATGGCAAAGCACAAAATAAGCAATTCATTGATAATCTAAAAAGATTTTTATAGATAACTGGAGAAAAAAAACAAAAGGAACAGAAACACTACCAAAAAAAAGAAGAAACAGTCACATTTTGGAGAAGTATTATGAAGACCTTGTTGCACATAACAAAGATCCTGAATGGAGAGAAGAACTGAAAGAAACAGTAAGGAGCTCTAACATAGAAGATATGAAATGGGATGAAGTAACAGCCAGAGAAATTGAGACAAAATTAAGAAAAGCAGCTATCTAACGTCTGTCTAAAGGCATTAACATCTTTACATAAAGATTTAGCCCTAACTAAGAATTACTTATAAGTACATCCCTACACCAACCTGGTTAACAAAAGTAAAATAATACTCCTCCTTAAGTGTGAACCTGCAAACCATCCTAAGAACTATACAGCAATAACTTGCCTTCCGATATTATACAAACTATATGGTAGAACTGATGCAGACAGAGTTAATAGTCATTTAGAAAAAAAACTCTGTTATGGCAAAAGAATAAAAGGGTAACAAAAGAAAGTCATATGAAACAAAGGATCATTTGCTGCTAAATAAAGCCATAACAGAGAATAATAAAATGGGGAAGAATATAAGAATGGTACGGGGAGACTGATTACAAGAATGCATTAGTCAGCATCCCACATTCATGGATAAAAAATGCTTGCAGATATACAAGATATTCCCTACATCAATCAATTATATTACAGCAACCATGAAGCAGTGTGAAATCACTTTGTGGTTGAACTATGACAAAGGACAAATTATTACTCCAGGGATAAAATTCAAAGGGGAGATATTCCAGGGTAATTCCTGATTACCGCTGCTGTTTTGTCTTGCCCTTGAGCCACTGAACTGTTTACTTAATGGATTAGGCTCTGGTTACAACTTGGCTTCCAGAAAACAGCCTTGTTTAAAGATTTCTCATCTACTTTTTGTGGATGACTTAAAACTGTATAATTCATCAGATAAGGAGTTAAAAGCACAATTACAAATGATTAAAACGTTCACAGATGATATAAGAATGAAATTTGGTCTTAAAAAATGTGCAAAAGCAACATTTTTAAACAGGAAACCTGGAGCACAAAGAAAATGTCATGCTGGGACAGGAATGTGATATAAAGGAACTTGAGTAGCAGGGAGTGTATAAATATTTGGGAATAGGTCTTCACAACAAAACATGAACAACTCTGAATAAAGCTCACTAAGGAATACTTCAGAAGACGAAAACTGACATTGAAAACTACCTAAACATCTAAGAATAAAGTCCAAGCTATAAATCAATTTGCTCTTCTTGTTCTATCGTACAGTTTTGGGGTGATCAACTGGCCCCAAAAAGTACTGGATTGATCAGACATGAAAACAGGAAAAATGCTTCATGCTTACTGAATGACATATAAAATTCAGGGTATACCAAGGTTATATTTCTCACTCTGAACGAGGTACGGATCACCTCAAAATTGATTACATTTGAGATCAGCAATTGTGGGACAGATTACATATCTGCTGACCTCATCAGATCCAAATATAGTGAAAGCTTTAGAATATGCGGAGAAGTTGTCTAAGATGGCATCTTTGCTTCGTTTAACAGAAGCATTTCAGGGTCAAGTGGGAATGGAAATCAAAATGTAGACAAAAATCAGGCAACAAAAGTGTGTGCAAAAACAAAAGAATGAATAAAAGAAGGATCAGGTGAGAAGCCAAGGAAAGTGGAAAAACCATAAATGAACAACTTCATATTGACCAAGATTTGAATGGTTAAGGAGAGATGTATTGAAACAAAAAGATGAAAGGCTAATAATGGCAGCCGAAGACAGTGGGCTACTTACACAATGGTTAACAAAGTCCACTGAAAAGGTGGGAGAAACAGACAAAAGCACGTTCTGTACAAAAAGAAATGGAAACAGACACACATCTTATTGTTGGGTTTGATACACTCACGGAAGATGGCCTTTATACTAAAAGGCACAATAATGCAGCAAGAGTGTTGCACTGGGGACTGTGCAGCTGAGAAGAATTGGGAACATGAACCACAATGCATTACAAAGAATGATGAAGTGCAGATCACATGGGTTCACCCACTACCAACAGCCCAAAAATAGGCATGAGAAAACCAGATAGAGCAGTCCATTAATAAAAAGACAAAAGTTGCATTGATCATTGAAGTTACTGGACCCAGTGATTATACTGTCTCACACACAGAGAATCAAAGTCATAAATATCAGAATGTGCAAGCAGAAATGAGAAAAATATGGAAGAAGGATTCTCAAGACAGTTCTAACAGTAGTAGGAATAATGGGTGTAGTAAAAAAAGAGTTTACAGTTGTACTTAAATATGCTATCAGCACATGTAACCCCATATGAATTACAGGAGACGGCAGTTATGGGCACATTGCAGGAGGTGAAAGGGGACTCTTGGGTAACATCAAAGACAGAAACAATACTCATTTTATGAACTTTAGCCATTACCTGACTCAGGAATGGGGTCCATTCCCAACATTGTATTAGAAATTAAAATATGAAATGCAACAAGGATTCATTATAATCCTCATAACGTGTATGTTGGCTTGGGGTGGAACTTAACCATAATACATGTCACGATGTAAGTAGTGGTTTACTTTGAGTTTTCAAAGAGTTACAAGAAAGTTGCCTACTGAAATGAGGCACAGAGAACAATTGCAAAGGCTATGTTAGTACTACTTATTTCATCTCTAACTGTATATTTTATTTTGATTTTTGAGACAACTGCCTATTATGTGAACAGCTGATTTTATGTTTGTATTGTGCAGGGAGGATTCTAAGTGGCAATAAAGAGTTTCATTAGTTGCTAATGGTCCTGGGCACGTAGATCACATTATACAAAGAGTAACATAGCTGAATACTTCAGAATAATATTAGAAAGCTGTTGTTAAGAGAAATGAAAAACAGAAAACAAATGCAAAGGCTGTGCTAGCATGACTGTCCCTCCATGGATTAGTGTTCATTTTCTACACGTTGAAGGTGTCAGGATGCAGGATTTTCTTATTCAGGAGTACATGCAAAGTATATTCAAAGCAAGCAAGAAAGCATTCAGTGTTGTGTTTGGAGTTCTGTCTCCAAGCAGACTCCTGATGCCTACATAAATTCCCTGCTACAGTACTGACTAGCTCAGATGCACCAATGGAGCTCACTTTCCACAGTTCTACACTGATTAAGTTGATATTCATTCTCAGTAGAATCTGTGCTTACATCTGAAACTAACTTTGAGTTTACTAATTCTACTCACCTTTCTTTATGTACAAATACTGCCCCTAATCTAATGTACATAGACAGAAAACCATACTTTCCTAGTCTAGCTACAAGCTCAGGGATCTGTTTACACTTGTCCATGCAGGTCTCATACAAAGTTTGTCAAAAAATGTTAAGCAGACAAATTACTTGGCAGTGAATCCAGGCTATACAGGAATTTGTTTTTAAAGTCCGTATAAAGCTGAGAAATAAGAAGATCAAGAAAAGGTACAAATGGAAATGTTTATGGAAGAATTAAATATACCAAGGTTAGATGTAGACGAGGCTCAATTACTAACAGTTAGGACAGGAGGAGATGACATAAAATGATGACGTATAACCAATCAATAGGAAAGTCCCCAGGAATAGCTGGCATTCCTGTGGATGCTTGGAAGCCAGGAGGGAAAAAACTGATAAAGATCTGCAAGGTTTTGTTTAGCAGTATTTTAATAGGAGGAGAAGAACCAACATCCTTGAAGAAAGCGGTGGTGGCTGTAATACCTAAAGAGGTTAACGACCCATCAGATCCAGATTCATACAGGCCCATTTCAATACTAAACCATGACTATTGTAATTAAATCAAAAGGTGCTTCAACAAAGTATTAGATTTGTTTGTTTTTCAATTGCATTGTACAGGTTATAGGTCACATTAAAGGTGGGAAAAGTTTTGAAATGATTTATTCTGGTCTCATTTTTTTATATCAAAAAAACCTGGAATTTTAACAGGGGTGTGCACACTTTTTATATCCACTGTATGTATGTTTCCCAAATATGCAACAAAGTCTAGAAAAGTTAAGATATTTGCTTGGAAGTGTTTAAATAGGTATTTTTATACCCCAAGTATACTCCACAGACCTTTTCCTCAGGTAGACAGCAAATGTTGGAGGTGTGACAGGGAAGAAAGAGGTAAGTGGGAACATATTTTCTGGGAGCGTAATGAGTTGACATACTTTAAAGATTCCCTGTAGACTGCTCTGTTGGAGATACTGGGTGAGCAAACTGGTGTAACTAAGGAAATTTTTTTTTGTGCTATGATAAAAAATTGGAATTGCCTAGACATACTATAGCCTTGCTGAGTGTAATTATGGTGGCTGAATAAAAAGCAATTATTAGAAAATGGAAATTAAAGTCTTAACCAACTTTACTAGAAGCAGTGAATCCTGAGTACCACTTCTTGAGTGACTCATGTTGAAGTCTCCTCTCTCTTAACCACACAATTGAAATTCTGACAGAAAAAAATACCTGAAGAACCTGAAGCTATAAATCTTTTCTCTGACTATTAATGAATAAAGTTAGCTAATAAGTATCTTTAAATTTTAATTTTTTGATTACATATTCTGTCAGAGAAAAGTTTTCAGTCACAGAGTTTTCAGCAGTTGCTGCTCTCAGTTAGCCATTATGGCCACGCATCGTTTGGGGAATTCTTGATATAAGCCCAGAAGGTGGTGAATTTTTTTTTTTTTTGGACTTGAGTAATGCTTTTGATACTGTCCAACATACAAGGATGTTGGCATATTACAGGAATAAATAACAGTAATACTACTAAGCTAGTCTATTATTACAGGAATACCAGGTGAATGGTTTTGTGATAAGATGGGTTAGAAGTTGGTTGGAAAACCGGATTTGTTATGTGAAGGTTAGGGATGCTATCTCAGAAGAGAAAGATTAAGTGTGAGGTTCCTCAGGGTTCATTTCTAGGACTTATTTTGTTTAGTTTTTTATGGTCTAGTTTCCCTATGGCATATGGGTTTACAAATACACAGATGATAACCAAGGTTGGCTCAATGGTAACTTTGATTAACGATCAGCATTATCATCAGGCATTTTTAGATAGGCTCGATGATTGGCAAAAGAGAATGTAAGTAGTATGAGAGACAGAAAAGGGAGAATAAAAGGGTCTATATTAGATCACCGAACGTTTAAAAAAGCGAACGGTGATTGATCGAACTTATGTAAGCGAAAGCTTAAAATATCGAAGCAACAGAAACCCAAATTTTTTCCTAGGGAAAGAATTTGGTTGTCCATTTCTGTTGCTTTGTTATTTTCAGCGCTGTGGTGGAAAGTTACGGGTTGGGTTCAGGTAAGTGTGCGATTGTATGGATGTGAGTGTTAGGGCAGGTTAGGTGAGTTAGGATTAGGGCGCAGGTTAGGTATGTGTGCGACTGTGTGGACGTGACGGTTGGGGTGGGTTAGGTGAGTTAGGGTTAGGGAGCGGGTGAGGTGAGTGTGCGATAGTGACGGACCTTAGGGTGTGCGATAGTGACAGACCTTAGGGTTTGGGTTAAGGTAAGTGGATAGTTAGTGGTGTGTGTATAACTTTAGAGTAGGGTTAGGTGTCATATTTTAGGTGTATGTGTGGATTGCTGTTTGTCTGGTGTGCTTGTGTTGTGTGTATGTGTTTTGGAACAGCGATTTTTTTTCCCTAGGAAAAAAATCGCTGTTCTGACAGTTCGAGATTGTAAGCTTTCGCTTACATAAGCTCGATCAATCACCGTTCACTTTTTTAAGCGTTCAGTGATCTAATATAGACCCGAATAAAAGGGGGCATGCTGCTGACTGTTGTTTGAAACACGCTTACTGTTATCAGAACTTGTTGGAATATAAGGCATTTCAGCTGTTATGAAGTTTAACATCAGGAAAACTAGGTTTATGCATTTTGGTATTAATAATCCTTGCTATCCTTATGCAATGAAATAATAATGGAGAAAGCTAATGTTATTAAAATTTTCGTCATAAATACTGATGATAAGCTTAATTCTGGAACCAATCTATTGAGAGTTATCAGGTGATGTTACTATGAATTGGGTAATGAAATTAGAAGTAGTTCTACTAAAAATGCTAAGGTGTTGTTGCTATATAAAACTGATTATTTATAACAACCTATATATCAGGAAAATTAGAGAGAGAGTACAAAAATTTTTTTACAAAACAGATTAAAAGTTTGACAGAGCAAGATTACTACAATATTTGACTGGGAACATTGTCTTTTTTTTACTGAGAATTATAGGTTTATTAGTAAAGATTTGATAATGGTACATAGATGATTCATATCCACTCAAGACTGGTAATAATAAAGCTGGGCATTTAATGAATACAAGAAATAATTATTTATTGGCTAATGTTGTGTCTCATACAATTAATCTTTTAGAAAATTATTTTCATTCATGGGCTGATAGGTCATAGAATATGTTGCCTATAGATTTAAGGAAGGAAAAGTCATTGTCTCACTTCAAATATGATCCGGACAGAGGTGTCAATTTATGGTGGCAGACTCACTGAAGGCCTCTCAAGGTTGTGAGTTTATTTGACAGAAATACACAGAATTAAGCACTTTTGTCTCTTCACATAATGAGAAACTTCATCAGAATAAAAATTTTAACACCACCTTTAAAGTTTTTTCTTCTATTGTGGTGTTATTGGTTAAACGTGCAATGGTTGAAATACAGCTTTCTTAACTTAGTATAAGCTTATGAACCTATGAGCTTTTAATTTGAAATAATTACTGGTTTCCATGCAGCTGCAGACGTCACAAAGTGGCCACTCCTACAAGCAGGCCTCATAACCATGAATGCAATTCATGACAACAACTTAACCTACGGAAAATTGAACACAGTGTTTAAAGTAAATAAACTCATTTGTTGTGCAAGACAAGCACAAAGATTGCTCTTCTGCTTCTTCTCTCACCAGTGTTGTTTCATACATGTGACATCTTACTCTAATTCCCCTTTATCACTTGTAACTACTGCCAGTCTCCGCCCTTCCACTTTGATTTTATTCTGCTTGTAATTTATTTTCTTGCTTCCTCTCCCACCTACTCTTCCTTCTTACCTATTTCCCAACTAGCCTGTACTTGCTGTGCATTCTCCTATCCTCAGCATTTCTTCCACCTACTTTTTCCCATCCCATTCTGTCTGCAAGTCTTCATATATCTTGCATTTTTCCATCCCATTGTTATCTTATATCTTTCTATCCTCCACCTTCTTCCCTCCATTTCCCATCCCATTCTGTTTCCTAGCCCCTTGTCCCCTTGTTGCTTCCTGCTCTCCCATCACACTTTGTTCCTTCTTGACTAACAAGATGATCCACTAGTACCTCTATATCCCACATTCTCACAAGAAATCTTCGTTCTTCTACAGACCCCACATCTTTTATCAGCCCAAAGATATCTGAGAAAACCTTTTACCCACAACCTTAACACAGTGCCCAACTTTTCCCCTATCTCTAGTACAACCTCTCCTTTTTCACCATTCTTGTGACCCTCACTTTCTCTTTACTTTACTTATCGATTACAATCCACCTAAACCTGTCTAACTCAAGTGTCATCAGTAAGCTGTATAGCAAATAAAACACAAGTGAAATATCACTATGCATTGAAGCAATAAACTTCCTTGTGTCAGTAACTCATAAGTTTTAGTAAACCCTACCTCCAAATAACAATTATCAATGCATTAAAACAACAGGGCAAATGCTGTAGACCATGGACCAAACAGCTATTCGGCATGAATAAAGCACTGATGAAAGGGTGCCAGCAATTATCAATGCATTAAAACAACAGGGCAAACGCTTTAGGTCATGGACCGCATAGCTATTCAGCATGAATAAAGCACTGATGAGAGGGTGCTAGAAATTTCATTAGTGTAAAAAAAAGACACAACCACAAGGAGTCCGTGGCAGGTTTGTTTTCAAAATGAAAATAAACTTTAATTCTTTAAGGACAAATCATACCATACTTCATCCCAAAATCTCATGCAATTTAAAGTCATGCTAATGTAAGAAATAGCTCAATAAAAGAAAGGCTTTAGATCTTAGCAGTTCCAACGAATGTGAAATCAAAATGTAGCCACTAGTTAGTCGGTAGGGGAGAAGAACAGTAACAAATTTGAGTTCAAAATGAAAATAAACTTGTCCACCCTAATGGTTTAGAGGGATAGGTTATTGACTACATCCCAGATGACCTATGTTTGACTAGCAGTATATGTACTAGAGAGAGATTGAGCAGCAGAAGGATGTGAAAAAGCTGCTGATGCCAGCTCAATCAGCCTGGGGAGGTGAGGGCTCAGCTGCCTCTACTGGCAACACCTGCAGGAATACAAGTGTATATCTCACTGCACAAAGCCTAGTCTGGGCACCACTTGGTCTGCAGATTTAGCACTGTGGTAGCACACACATGCCTCTTGGTAGCAACTATTCTGTAGCATATAAGCTACTGTGGGAAGGGATTAAATAAAACAAAATCACCATCCTTGCAACAGATGATGTCATCATTCTTGGCACCTGACTCTCACCACCAATAGGAATGATTGGACTCATAGGTTCTTACCTTTGGGAGGGGGAATGAATAGTTCAACTGGGTGTCAGAAGGGAAAGTTTGACACCTTTGAACTGATTCCTCTTTAAGGACAGGTCACACTCCATTCTCTGCTAGTTCTCAGGTAATTAAGAAGCTGGCCAACAATTTACACGCAAGCTAGTCTGAGAAATAATTAATTAAAAATAAGGTTAATTTTGAGTCTATCTGGCCCTTGAAAGTTAAAAATGAGCTTAGAAGCTATTGAAAATGCTAAATCAACACAATATTGACATGAGGAGAGGGAGAACTTTAAGAAGATAATTGTTTGCAAATACGACATGCATTATGAGCATTATGACTGCAAGAGTATAAGAACATGATTATTTAACAGGTTAAACTCATGAGTCTTTGTAAATATGTATAGTTCTAATAAAATGTTTCTTATTGTTTCTGCAACTACATGCAACACCAGTAAGGATAGCTCTATGATGTACACCAAAGTAAATTATGAGACAGCTGTTGTATCATTTCTTACACAAATATAGATCTGGCTCTATATTCGTAGAATCTTTTCTCAGGATTTAGTGAGGCAGTATGGGTTTACTGAACAATGCAACTGACAGAACAATTATTTCCAGCCTGTGAAGTATGTGCTGGGTTACAGCTTTTATAACAGCAATTTCTATACCACATGACACTAGAAAGCAGACAGCCTAGTTACCAAAGTGCCCACTTGGCATCACGCATGTAACAGCCTACTGGTATTAGCTAATACCGAATGTTTATGGCACTTACCGTCTTATAGATGTTTTCCCTCCAGAACTCAATGATGTGTTTGTTTGCTTGTCTTTTTGGCTTTTTCTGGTTAGGGGTCGCCACAGCAGAACTCTGGTCTGCTAATGATTGGCAGTAGATTTTTTATGGTGCCGAGTTGCCAGCCCGACGCCCAACCTTCAGCGAAGGCACGCCCATTCACGCATGTCTTTCAGAGGCCACTCGACCACCTGGAGGACATGCAGACTCCACACAGAAGGCACTCCAGCCGTGAATCGAACAGGAATACCTCTTGCTGTGAGGCAACAACGCTACTGCTGTACCACCGCGGCTCAGAACTCAACGATGTGTACACATAACATATTACAAACTGAAAATATTGATCATTCTTACAATGGTACAGGAATATGAAAACTGATTATTCTGCCAATTTGGGATCGACAAGAAGAGGCAGACACTAATAAAATATATGAGTTTAACTCACTTTAAAAAAAGGTCAGTGATGCTTCGCACTGAGTACTACATGCACTTCTATAAAACTCAAGATGCAAGTGGAGCACAACAAAGCAATATAGCACTTGCTCTGATAAAACAATGAGAGAGACAGCCAAAGTAGCTAAATACATATAATCTTGAAAAGAAAGAACATTAGGGTAAAGACATATTTAAGTACCTTAGAGATAATGGTATATTTTCAGTGGGCACCACATTCGGGAAAAATTACATCTGATAACATGTAGATTGTCATCCTTGTCTTTGCATGGGTTTCCTCCGGGTGCTCCAGTTTCCTCCTACATTCCAAAGACATGCAGTAGGTGCTGGACTGGATACTCTAAATTGGCCTTAGGTGTGAGTGTGTATGCAAGTGTGTGGTACGGAAGAACTACTGCAGCAGGGCTAGCCAACCGTCAGTGTAAACCATTGCTCTAGATGATTATCACTGTTGAAGTGACACCCTGAACCCATGTACAGAAATGGGAAAAAGGGGTTGTAGATGGATGGATAACAAGAATGCATGCAGTATCCAGCTGAGAGTATATACAAGAGGTATTATTTCACAGAAAAGATGGTGGGTGACCAAAGTAACCTTCTTGAAGAGGTAGTAAAGTCATTAGTGTTAAAGTGCAGCAATGAATGGAACATACATAAAATAACTCTTCATGAGGAAAGGGGAAAAATAAAACAGTGTTTATTAAGGATATGAAGTTATGTAAAAAAAAGTGGTACGCCTGGTTGGGCAAAACAGACATTATCTATCATCAGAATCAACTTACTGCTGATAGACATTGAATAAATAAGTAAAAACTGCTGCTTTACGACAACATTCACATGCAGTCACAACAAACTAGATAGGAAGCTCTGCACATCCTCTTCAGACTATTTCAAATGCTTTTTAAAAATTTCAGATCAAATAGCCTAAAGAAATAAAAAGTCAAAGCAGGTTCACACTCGCTGTGTGCAAAAGCAGAAATCCTTATGTACTCAAAAAGTTATCTGTATGGACAGGGTTGTGGGGAGCTAAAGGCTTTACATATCCTTAGTGCATTTATTTTCAAAATTATAATTATTTCGACAACAGTTATTTCTCTGGTTTTGTCTCCACTATAGTGGCACACAAGACCAGATATTAGCAGTCAACCCAGTAAAAAGACTGCATAATTGGATTACAGGCTAGCTGCAGAAGGCAGATAAAGATCACTGCAGTTTACATCGTGGATAGTCTGCCCCCATCAACACTGCAGGTGATCTACATTGTGGAAGTACTTCCGTGAACGAGTAGCATGCTTATCTAAACTTGACCCTTTCCTGAACCAGCTTCCTACAAGATGGTGTGTGCTATAGGGGTTAAACCACAACTGGAAAGAATTTACAGATGTTAAAATTTATAGATAACAGTGGAATGAAGATACCCTTCACCATCACTATGATCCATGTTCCATAAATACATAAAAAATTATAAAAAAAACTACAGCAATGGTGCCTTTTGTAAATTATGTTAGTTCAATTTATAGCAGAAAGCCATATCCAATTTGACCCATCAAGTTTACAAGGCATGGCAAGCACCATGCACCCCCTAATGTGAGAAGTTGCATCCCTCACACCCATGGTACTTACACATACTGCATCCAAGATTGCCATATGTTGGAGAAAAGAATACTCCAAGACAAAGTGATGGCAAATTATGTGTACATGTTCCCCATTTCCATACATTCCATCTCACTATTATGCGACTCACACTTTCAAGTCTCAGAATTTAAAACTGCTACCATGGCAATGTTTCTGATTAGGATGGTTAAATTGTATTAAAATGCTATGGCACCAGAACTATTAATTAAACAGTGTCAGAATTTCATAGTAAAAAGGAGAAAAATTAACAAAGGAATCAGGGAGTTACTCTGGTGTTCCAGTCAGAAAAGCTACATTCAGAACCTGTGCAACACATGCACCTGACAGGGAAGCAGAAAAATGAATGCAACATTTTGTCATGGAATAAGTGTTTTTTTATCACAGAGTGTAAACATACAAAAGCTCTATACAGGAAGCACAGGAGGATTAGATATGATGTCACACTTTAGGTCACAGGAGGATTAGGTATGATGTCACAACTTATGTCTCAGCTTCATAAACAAGCTTCATTTGTCAGAGATGAGAGGGGCATTTGTAGAGGAAACAGTCCTCAGCTATGAAGAAAACTGTATTTCCAGTATGCTTCTTCTGACACATGACGTTTACAGCATTGTCAAGATGACTGCTGTATTAAGGAAGGGTTATAATAGCATCTGCTGGCCTCTGCAGTATTATCAGTATGACTCCATGTATCAGCATGCATCCTTATACCTGGAGGAAAAGAATATCATCTGCTGGTCTCTGTAGTTGTACTTCAGATATCAGGATGATTCCTTATCACATATACTGAACCAAACCTTATAATTTAGTCCGAAGGCAACAAATAAAAGAATCCTTTGTCACTGCTGAATTCTGATTTACAGTGGTGACATGACGCACCACTATAGTGTGTGTGTGTGTGTGTGTGTGTGTGTGTGTGTGTGTGTGCACGCGCACATGTGTAGGGGAGTAGACTGAGAGGTGACATGTAACACACAAGCTATAGTGTAAACATCAACTTCCCTACACTTGGTTGAGTGCCAACTGGATCTGGTTTCAAATTTCTGAATATACTTCCACAGTTTGCAACTCACCAGTCACTGCCCTCCATTGGGAGAAAATGTTGGTATGGTATGGTATGGCAGTGACTCAACATTATGAGGCCTTTCTTTGTTCTTTGTACATCCGAAACCAATTTGTTTGCATACATAAGGAAGGAGGACTCAAGGAAAGAGGTTTGTCCTTCTGAAAAGATGCTTTTATTTTGTTTGATTTTTGAATCTGGTTGAAGCTTCAGCTCATTTTTTTGTCTTGTCCACTTCAAGCTTCAAGCAGTTTAGCTTTCATTAAAATGCAGTGGAAGCATAAAAATGAAATTTAAGGGGTAATAACAGGTCAAGCAAGAGGGATGTATGACTTTAATTTCTGCTTCTTGTTTTCCTATGCATTTTCTGTTGGGTTTTCTATAAAAATTGAGCAGTTTCATTCATCAGCATATAAACTGCTACTTTAAAGACCAGAGTAAAATAATGAAGTACACAGCAGTGGGTTTACTTTACTAACTGTTCATGTACAGAGCATTGGATTTATTTTACTAACTGTTCATGTACACAGCATTGGGTTTACTTTACTAACTGTTCATGTACACAGCAGTGAGTTTATTTTGCTAATTGTTCATGTACACAGCATTGGATTTATTTTACTGTTTGTGCACACAGCATTGGGTTTATTTTACTAACTGTTCGTGTACACAGCATTGGGTATACTTTACTAACTGTTCATGTACACAGCATTGGGTTTACTTTAAACTGTTCATGTACACAACATTGGGTTTACTTTACTAACTGTTCGTGTACACAGCATTGGGTTTATTTTACTAATTGTTCATGTACACAGCACTGGGTTTACTTTACTAACTGTGCATGTACACAGCATTGGGTTTACTTTACTAACTGTGCATGTACACAGCATTGGGTTTACTTTACTAACTGTTCATGTACACAGCATTGGGTTTACTTTACTAACTGTTCATGTACACAGCATTGGGTTTACGTTACTAACTGTTCATGTACACAGCACTGGATTTACTTTACTAACTGTTCATGTACACAGCATTGGATTTACTTTACTAACTGTGCATGTACACAGCATTGGGTTTACTTTACTAACTGTTCATGTACACAGCATTGGGTTTACTTTACTAACTGTTCATGTACACAGCATTGGGTTTACGTTACTAACTGTTCATGTACACAGCACTGGATTTACTTTACTAACTGTTCATGTACACAGCACTGGATTTACTTTACTAACTGTTCATGTACATAGCACTGGGTTTACTTTACTAACTGTTCATGTACACAGCATTGGGTTTACTTTACTAACTGTTCATGTACACAGCATTGGGTTTATTTTACTGTTTGTGTACACAGCATTGGGTTTACAAATTTACTAACTGTTCATGTACACAGCATTGAGTTTACGCTACTAAATGTTCATGTACAGAGCATTGGGTTTACTTTACTAACTGTTCAAGTACACAACATTGGGTTTACCTTGCTAACTGTTCATGCACACAGCATAATTTTGCTAACTGTTCATGTACACAGCATTGGGTTTACTTTACTAACTGTTCATGTACACAGCAGTGGGTTTACTTTACTAACTGTTTGTGTACACAGCATTGGGTTTACTTTACTAACTGTTAGTGTACACCGCATTGGATTTACTTTACTAACTGTTCGTGTATACAGAATTGGATTTATTTTACTAACTGTCCGTGTACACAGCATTGGGTTTACTTTACTAACTGTGCATGTACATAGCATTCGGTTTACTTTACTAACTGTTCATGTACACAGCACTGGGTTTACTTTACTAACTGTGCATGTACACAGCATTGGGTTTACTTTACTAACTGTTCATGTACACAGCATTGGGTTTACTTTACTAACTGTTCATGTACACAGCAGTGGGTTTACTTTACTAACTGTTCGTGTACACAGCACTGGATTTGTTTTACTAACTATTCGTGTACACAGAATTGGATTTATTGTACTAACTGTTCGTGTACACAGCATTGGGTTTACTTTACTAACTGTGCATGTACATAGCATTGGGTTTACTTTACTAACTGTGCATGTACACAGCACTGGGTTTACTTTACTAACTGTGCATGTACACAGCATTGGGTTTACTTTACTAACTGTTCATGTACACAGCATTGGGTTTACTTTACTAACTGTTCATGTACACAGCAGTGGGTTTACTTTACTAACTGTTCATGTACACAGCATTGGGTTTATTTTACTAACTGTTCATGTACACAGCATTGGGTTTACTTTACTAACTGTTCATGTACACAGCAGTGGGTTTACTTTACTAACTGTTCATGTGCACAGCATTGGGTTTACTTTACTAACTGTTCATGTACACAGCATTGGGTTTACTTTACTAACTGTTCATGTACACAGCAGTGGGTTTACTTTACTAACTGTTTGTGTACACAGCATTAGGTTTACTTTACTAACTGTTGAAATGTCACTGACTTGCTGCTGATCATTCAAACCAAAGAACAGATTCAATCAGCAGACAGCTTAAAAAGTATTATAATGCAGGCATCCTGACATAAAGGGTCTGCCACAGCACCCCTGGATTATAAGTATACTACTACCTCTCAGGTCACACAGACTTGAAGAACTTTTATTTTTAGAGTCTGTGTATTGGAGTGTCTCACACTTGAATACACACATGGGCGGTCCACTGCAAGTAAATGAGCCACAACAAGCAGCTGAACCCCGAGTAAATAAAAAGCATTTGCATAGCATCCAACATGATACACAGGACAAAATAAAAAGCATGGAGCCCTTGAGTTAGACACAGGTTATTATCCCGCAGAATAAATTTTTACCCCACAGCTTGTATTAATTGTCACATTGAAATTTGCCAATTTGCCCTCTTCCGACTTCTTACTGTACCTCTCAACATTGTTTAGATTTGGTGTTTCGTCCTTCTGATTGCCTAATATGTAGTGCTCTTCCTTCCGTGACCCAGGAACATAAGTTATTCACATTATCAGACACACATTCTTCTTTTTGAGATAACAGAACAATCCAAAGTGCTGTGCCAATGAATTAAAGGGGCATGGCTAACATGATTAATAAATAATGTTTGGCTAACCAGCATCATTTACCTGTAGAAGCAGATGATATTTGAGAACTCTCTGCACTGGTTTGAGCAGGTACGATCCAAGGGGAAGGGATTGTTTTAATGATGCTTGTCTATCGCTGAAGAACTTGGACAGAACCTTATTTCTCATACATTCCGTCAGAACAGCGACAGAACTAAACGAAAACAAAAAATTGGCAAATGTTATAAGACAAGCAAAATATGTGCACATAATAAACATTTATAATAAAAAAAAAGCCCAATTATTCAGCAGTTGCCGAAAAGCTCCATATGAAAATCACATCATCTGAAAATTGATACAAAACTCTGTTTAAAAGCAAAGCATTAATTAAAAAGCTTTTTGTCATGAATATTTAGTTAAGTTAGCATAGTACCTACAGTAATACAATACTTGTAAATAACAATGTTTTTTAGCTTTAATGGCAAAGTCAATATATGACTAGCTTTGCAGATTTAGACCATTTCATGTCAAGAGACACACAAATTAGTACACTTAAAATTGACCTAAACATTTAAATATATGGAATCCATTTCGTGTTGATCAAATCCAGTACCCCTCTTCAAAGTTTTTTTCATCATACAAGTGTGCACATTTCCAACACAGTTGGAAAAAAATCGTCATGCATGGGTTCTCACTTGATGAGAAAAAACACTGACTAGCCAAATCAATTACTTTGCCTGTGAATATCGTAACTTAATTGTAACATCACGGGTCTATGGTTAATCGTCGAACAGCATGTTAATCGAATGTCTGTCTAAAACTACTTGTTGAATATATATAATTAGCGAGGATGTGGGGGGCGGAGCCCCCATAAAATGAGTGTCTCATGTTTACATAATGTTCCTCTTGTGGGGGGCTGCTTCCCTCCACCCCCCCCCCAATTATATTTATCAACTCTGAGATAGCACGGCAGTGGGGAAAGGGCAGATTTCCTTACAGTTTAGTTACTGGTAAGTAATTATTTGTTTATGCTTCCTATACGTTGGCCAACTATCATCGTTCAAAGAAAATCATTACGATGATATGCCATTAAATTAAGTTTCAACAAGTAGTAGTCGATGACGAACAGTTGTTCAATGAACCTGGTGTTCAACAATTAACCACAGATCCATAACACCACAATAGGTGCGCAACAGCTGCCTTACTTTATACTACTGATGACCTGATGTCAGTCCTCAAGCGACAGCAACCAACGCAGAAATTCTAAGCCTCTGGTATTCGGGCCGACCAAGGGCTGCCCTGGCAGGGATAACCCAAATGTGATGACTGCAACAGTGAAACACGAAGGACATCTGCATCTTCACTAGATTTGAGATCAGAAAGTCAGGGAAGAGAACCACTGATATAAGAAGTTTCCTAAACTGGCCTGCAGATGCAATGACCATTTCCCACGTAACACTACAGACCAAAACTAGGTTTATTTACTGGATGAATGAGACAACACGGAGGTACTGAACACTCATAAGATTTCTGTGGGGAAAAGGTACTACAAGCTCAAATATGAAAAGGACTTTTCAAAGTTTATGTAGGTTAAACTCTTTAAAAAGAGAGATAATCTTGACTGAATTATTTGTTCTGCTATTAACGCTATGACAGAGGAAGCAAATTAACAGAATGGTCTTATCTACAAATGCTAAATTTGCTGTTGAGCAATGCTATATGAAAGAAACATTACAGTACATCATTTCACTGGTAAAAACAGCCAGCAGATTGTTGTTTCTAATTGATACATAAATATAATGAGATATGACTCATTCAGGTATTGTGCAAGTCATATCAAATTCAAATCCCTAAAGTCACTGCTGGGAATTCATTCCTGTATATTTGAAGTGCTTTCAATTCAAAGTTAACTAAGCCTGGAAATAAACACAGACAAGCTATACTGCATTTAATGCATGCCAGTTGATCATGGTGTCTACTAAACTTTATGCTGTAATCATAACTAATCTAGTAATCTTTATAGGTTCATAGGTGTAAGCATAGCCAAGCATCCTGATTCTATCCCACGTTTGTGTGTCTTCAAGGTTATTTTAAGGAGTATATGTAAGATAGAGTAAGATTTACAGGCTGCCTCAGTCCATCAGACATGCATCTAATGGTCCATGTTTCTTCTGAATAGAGTTAGGTAGGGAATATTCTCTGAAACATAAGTGTGCCTCCAACATCCACAGACCTAATAATTTTAATACTATTCATTTTGCAGATACACAAAAGGTTGATCAGAGTGGGTCTAAGGATCCCTTGTATGCCAGGCATAGATCACCTCTAAACAGTCTTGTAGGAAACACAGTATAGAGATAGGGTTTTGAGGCGATCTGCATAGGACATGCTGCTTATGCTCTGTATGCTTTTTGTGAGGAACCTCTGTGGACATTCCAGTTGTTGCATGTGCCTGATCAGGTACATACTGAAGGGGGCGCTGTACACAATAATGGAATTGATGGGGGCTGAATACAATGGAACAATGATGTCTCCTTGGACCTAAATGCCATGCCCTTGCTTATAAGATGAGCAGCAAACAATGATTTCCTTACTACCTTAAACACATGTTGGTCAAAAGCCAGCTTACTATCTATACACACAACTAAATCCATGACTTCTGCTTTTACTCTTAGGGGTGTGTTATCGATGAGGAAATTTACTATAGTGGCCAACTTCCCAAAGGGAACTATTATGCATTTCTTGGCATTGAGCTTTAAGCTGTGGCATCAGTTAGTTTTCTGTCCTACTCCTTCCAGCAGAATGTTAGCATCCTGGGGGGGGATTCTATGACTACTTATAATTTGCTATCATCTGCAAACTTGGTTAGCCAGAAGTCCTTGACAAAGGCCTTTTTTTTACAGTTGCAAATATTATACATTACAAACCATGCCAACAGCTGTAGCAGCAAACATTGCATATCACTTATAATATATTCAGTCATGCTCAGTCAACCATTACATAGCTCATTCAATTCCTGCCTTCTTTTAAACCTCGCACCTCCTCTGCATGTATTGATCCCACACTACCCATTTTTTCTATGTAATTTGTTCATAACTATTATTTAATATGTACACAGTACTAACTTTTTCTCACAGTGATCTTTACTGAAATGCTTGTGTTTTTCTTTTTGAACCTGTATCTACTAGAAAACTGTACTGAATACTTCTTTGTATATACTAACTAGATGATGTGTATTCTGCATTTTACTATATGTATACTACTGTACTAATTATTGTATATTGCTTATACTTCTGTGGAGCTTTTCTCCCCGGGCCTCCACTGAAAATGGGCTTCTGGTCCAGTCGGTCTTTCGTGGTAAACAAATAACTAGTTTGCTCCTACCCTTTTCTAAAGATCCTAATTCCAGTTGTTTTATCTCTGTTACTATCATTTTCCTTTATCTCCTATTTTCCTATCAAAGCTCAACTGTCAACAACTGTTGGTCTTTACACACACAGCTTTATACGCTTATCTCTAACTCAATACTTAAAATATTAATTACCTATTACTATCTTAGACTATAAAAACACCTTTCTCCTCTGCAAAACTATATATATCCAATCCAAAGCAGTCATAGTTAACCCAATATTTCTAGTATAATTCACTGCATGTGTGTGTATTTATATTTTTCATTTATTAATTATTCCTTTAATTTACATGACAGTTACTAATTTCTTGTTCTTAAATTTTTTATCAGCAGTATATATGTGTTCCCTTTATTAGATCATTACAGTTTGTACTAGTATTATATGTGCTGCCTTTATTAGACGTTTGTAGTTTGTACTATTATATCTAACTAAATAGTTTTCCTGTACTGTACTTTACTGTTTCTCTGTATTGCACTTTACTGTTTAAGTCTATGAAGCTTTTCTCCTCGGGCCTCCGCTGGAAATGGGCAATTAACCTAGTCGGACTATCCCAATAAACAAATGTTAAATAAATAAATAAAATACAATCTTCACTACTTCTAGTAAAGTTGCAATTTTTTTGGCAGCCATCACAATTAGACTCAGCAAAGCCTTACAATGTCTAGGCAATTCCGAGTCTGCATCACAGCTCAAAAAAATAATTTCCTTACTTACCCCAGTTTGCTCATCCAGCATCTCAGACAGAGCAGTCTGCAGGGAATCTTTAAAGTCTGCCAACTCATTACTCTCCAAGAAAATATGTTCCCAATTACCTCTTTCTTCCCCATCACACCTCCAACATTTGCTGTCTATCTGAGGAAAAATTCTTTGGAGTCTACTTGGGGTATAAAAAAAACCTATGTAAACACTTCCAAGTCGTCTTCTTTTTCTTTCGGCTGCTCCGATTAGGGGTCGCCACAGCAAATCAACTGTTTCCATTTCTTCCTGTCCTCTGCATCTTGCTCTGTCACACCAACCACCTGCATGTCCTCTCTTGCCACATCCATAAACCTTATCTTAGGCCTTCCTCTTTTCCTGTTACCTGGCAACTTCATCCTTAGCATCTTTTCCCCCAATATACTCTGCATCCCTCCTCAACACATGTCCAAACCAACGTAATCTTGCCTCTCTGGCTTTGTCTCCAAACCTTCCAGACCTGGGCTGACCCCCTAACATACTTATTCTTAATCCTGTCCATCCTCGTCACACCCAGTGCAAATCTTAACATCTTCAACTCTGCAATGTCAAGCTCTGACTCCTGCCTTTTTGTCAGTGCCACCGTCTCCAACCCATATAACATAGCTGGTCTCACTACCCTCTTATAGACCTTCCCTTTCACTCTTACTGGTACTCGTCTGTCACAAATCACTCCTGACACTCTTCTCCACTGACTCCATCCTGCCTGTACTCTCTTCTTCACCTCTCTTCCACACTCACCATTACTCTGAACTGTTGATCCCAAGTACTTAAACTCATCCACCTTCGCCACCTCTACTCCCTGCATCCTCACCATTCCTCTATCCTCCCTCTCATTCACACACATATATTCTGTTTTAGTCCTGATGACCTTCATTCCTCTTCTCTCTAGAGCATACCTCCACCTCTCCATGGTCTCCTCCACCTGTTCCTTACTCTCACTACAGATCATGATGTCATCTGCAAACATCATAGTCCACATGGATTCCTGTCTGGTCTCGTCTGTCAACCTGTCCATCACCATTGCAAATAAGAAAGGGCTCAGAGCTGATCCTTGATGTAACCCCACCTCCACCTTAAACGCATCCGTCACTCCCATCGCAGACCACCGCTGTCACACTACCCTCGTACATATCCTGTACCACTCTTACATACTTCTCTGACACTCACGACTTCTTCATACAATACCACAACTCTTCTCTAGACACCCTGTCATATGCTTTCTCTAAATCCACAAAGACCCAATGCAACTCCTTCTGACCTTCTCTGTACTTCTCCATCAACACTCTCAGAGCAAACATCTGTAGTGCTCTTTCCTGGCATGAAACCATACTGCTGATCACTAATTATCACCTCCCTTCTTAACCTAGCTTCCACTACTCTTTCCCATAACTTCATGCTGCGACTGATCAATTTAATCCCTCTGTAGTTACTACAGCTCTGCACATCACCCTTATTCTTAAAAATCGGTGCCAAAACACTTTTTCTCCATTCCTCAGGCATCCTCTCACTTTCCAAGATTTCATTAAACAATCTAGTTAAAAACTCCACTGCCATTTCACCTAAACACCTCCATGCTTCCACAGGTATGTCATCTGGACCAACAGCCTTTCCGTTCTTCAACCTCTTCATAGCTATCCTTACTTCTTCCTTGCTAATCCACTTAACTTCATGATTCACTATCCGCTCATCATCCAACCTTCTCTCCCTCTCATTCTTTTCATTCATCAGCCCCTCAAAGTACTCTTTCCATCTGCTCAACACACTCTCCTCGCTTGTGAGTACATTTCCCTCATTATCCTTTATCACCCTTACCTGCTGCACATTTTTACTAGCTCGGTCCCTCTGTCTAGCCAATCGGTACAGGTCCTTTTCTCCCTCCTTAGTGTCCAACCTTTTATACAACTCTTCATACTCCTTAGCCTTTGCCACCTCTCTCTTTGCCATGCACCTCATCTCCTTATACTCTTGTCTACTTTCTTCATCTCTTTGACAATCCCACTTCTTCTTCTTCGCCAATCTCTTTCTCTGTATACTCTCCTGTACTTCTTCATTCCACCACCAGGTCTCCTTGTCCTCCTTCCTCTTTCCAGATGTCACACCAAGCACCTTTCTAGCCATCTCTCTTACTAGCTCTGCTGTAGTTACCCAGCTATTCGGTAACTCTATGTAAACACTTCCAAGTAAGATCCTAAATCTTCTACACTTTGTTGCATATTTGGGAGGCATACATATATCCCCCCCCATAGTTTCTTTGTGAATTGCTTATTCACTTTCTCTTTCCAATCTTTTCTAACCTCTTCTGATTGATTCTTATAATTATCATGCAATATTTTATATGTTCTACTAATTATTCCTTTCTTAATGGCAACTTCAGTTCTATAATCTACTAAAAACTCTACCAGTGGTGGTCTTTTCTTTAGGACCCCCCTTATTTATTTTTCTCTGCCTATACTTTGATATCAATCCTTGACAGTGAAGGCAATCACTAACCTGCAGTCCAAATAAGTTCTTGACGTCTTCCCATTCTATTATCTTTCCCCCTCTGGTTATTTACTCCCAATACCTTGATTCCTTTGCCAGTTTTCTCTAATAAATTCCAGCCCCCTCTTGCCTATTGTCTGTATCCCTAATTGCAGTCACCCTAATGGCAGAATCTCCTTTCTCCATTCCCATGTTGGCTTATTTCTTGGAACCCTTTCTGCTACTTTTAGAACTATAATATTCTGTATGAATGTTGTTATTCTACTTAGACATCTGCATCCAAAATCCCAGTCTCTCCTTGTTTCTTGAGCTTCCCCCATTTCATCATCTCTTTCCACTTTTTATTATAGTTTTCTGCTTATGCTGTGTATAGGAGCCTTAACTGTGTTGCTCTGAAATACCCCTTCAAATCGGGTAATCCTAATTTGCCCTGTTCCATTGGAAGAATAAGCTTATCCTTCTTCACTCTTGACACCTTCTACTCCCAGATAAAATCCTTCATCTCTTTATTAATTGCTGTCCCCAACTTTTCATCTGGTTGATAAAAATATTCCTGACCTGTGTATAAGACTAAAGGACTACAACCATTTTAACTGCTTGTATGTTACTACTGATATTTATATAACAGAGCTTCCATTTTCTCAATTTTTGTATTATCTTTTCAGTCTCTTCCCATATATCCTTAACTACCACACCAGAATCATTTTAATCCATACTCCCAAATACTTCATTTTATCATGTCCCCATAAGTATGGATATCGCTGAACCAGTTTTTACAGGGGTACATCATTTAGCTCTATTGCGTTTGTTTTAGTTTGTATCCAGAAAAGATTTTAAACTGTCTCTATATGTTCCATAGCACTCTAATGTCCCTTTCTAGTTTTGTCAGGTATAAAACAATGTCATCTGCATATAGAGTCAGCTTTTCTTGACTACCATGCCAATTATATCCTTGAATTTTTGAGTCTCTTATTTTCTTTGCCAATGGTTCTAAACAGAAATGCAAATAACAAAGTGGAGAAAGAACACCTCTGCCTGCTTCCTCTGCTCAAGCAGAGATTATCAGAGAAGCCCCCACCCACTTTAATTTTTGCCTCCGATCTCTCATTTATCCTCTTAATCAACCTTACAATTTTATCAGGGAATGCAAATGCTGCCATTGTTCTGCTCATAAAGTCCCAGTTACTCTGTCAAATGCTTTCTCTGCATCAATACTGACCAACAACTGTGGTATTTTCTTACATTCTGCTTCCTTATGGATCATCAGTGTTCTGTTAATGTTGTCAAATGTTTGCCACCTGTCCACAAAACCACACTGATCCATATATATCAATTTTGGCATCACTTTTGCCATTCTTTTAGCCATTATAGACAAACACCTTATAACCATAGTTTAGTAATGAAATGGGCCTGTATGAAGTTAGATCTGATAGATCTTTACCCTCTTTACGTTTTACAGCTACCACCACTTTCTTCCAGGATGTTGGTACTTCAGTTTTTTCCCTTCTAGCTTCCAAACTTCCACTGGAGTACCATTTATTCCTGGTGACTTTCATGTAGATTGGTTATACATCACCATTTTTATCTCATCTCCTCCTATCCTAACTGTTAGTAATTGAGCCTCCTCTACCTCTAACCTTGGAATATTTAACTCTTCCATAAGCATTTCCATTTGTACCTTTTCTTGATTTCCATATTTCTCTACTTTATATAGACTTTCAAACAAATTCTGAAACATTTCTATTACTTGTACAGGCTCCCTTATCTTCACTGTTATAGGCTCCCTAGGCTTGGTGACAGCCCTTTCTACTTTCTGTTGCCTGAGTCGTTGTGCTAACAGTTGTTGTGTTCTTGAGTTATCAGAAAAAAAACAGCACTCTTTCTAACCTCTTTCTAAACTCATGCATATCAACGTAATTCCTTATTTTCTGTTTAGCACTCTGCAGTTGCTCCTCCTCTTGTTCTGTGAGATTTCTCCCTATTTTGCAATATATTAACGTTTGTCAGTCCCTCTAGATAATTCTTGTTACTTCTTAGCCATATCTCTGTTTTATTTCTACCCCATTTTTAAACTCCACTTGAATTTTATCCCATACTCTACCTATAGTTTCAGAAGACATTCCTATCTTCTGTAATAGCTCCTGAATAATTTCCACTACCATTTCCTTAAATTCCTTTTCTTGCAACAGAAAACTGGGAAAGCGCCAGTGTCACATTTTTATGTCATTACCCTGTATTTTTATTTTAGTTATTGCTGGTGCATGATCTGAAACAGTTATTGGGTGCGTATCAAGGCCTTCAATTATATGCACATATTCCTGTGAAATGTAAATTCTGTCTAGCCTAGCCCAGTTTTTGTATCTTGTGGAATGACGTAAATTCATTCGGAACTCCTAGAACTGAATTCACATCTTCCATGCAAGATATTTTCATAAATTGCCAGTAGCCCCTTAGTACTACAACTCTAGCTTTATTGTCTTTTTTGTACTCTTCTACTACTACTGGAGCTACTCCTGCAATTAATCAATTAATATAAGTACTTCTCTCTTCCTTTGCCCCAGGTATTTCTCTGAATAACCATCCTGAAAACCTTTATTTATCAAATACACATATTTATTTTTATTTATTTTATTTTACATTTGTTGACCGGGCTAATCCAACTAGATACATGTCCATTTTCAGTGGAGGCCCGGGGGGAAAAGCTCCAGTAAAAAAAACATACTAAAAAACATACAGAAACATATATAACAACTATTAGAGAAAGGCATTAATATAGAATGTTACATCACCAGATTAACAAAATTTACAATTTACAAATTGTAATTTGTAACAATTTACAAATCCAAATACAAAATTTACAAGAAAGTACCGTTAAAAAGTGACTTAAAGAGTCAAGCATGGAAAGTAGTACTCAGGAGTGACAGTGTTACAAATGAAGAAAGAAAGGTTAGTTTATAGAGAGTTGCATAAAGAGGTTTACAATATTTTGTTTTGAGTGAAACAGGTAATTAGAGAATAATAGTTAGTCAGGGTTGGTACAAGAGCATAACCAGTGGTTAGACAGGAAATGTTTTAGGTTAGTTTTACATAGTGGTTCTAAGTGTTCTAAATATTTAGTTCTAAGTGTGTCTCCTGTAGCATAGCTATTTGCACTCTCCATTTTTTAACATAGTTCACTACTCTATTTTTTGTATTTATCTATGAGGCCATTAACATTTACAGACATTATAGAAAGCATCACATTCTTGAGAGATTATTACTCCCACAGCTGAACAACAACTTTTTTGTTAGATGTCTACTTTCGGCTTTTGTTACATGCATGTACTATTTGGCAGGTCAATCTTTTATACAGTTGTTTTTTGTCATTTCCATTTGAATACATGTCATATCTTACAGAACATTTTTGTTGTATTGAAAGTCCTCAAACAAAAATACACACACCCAGTACCCCCCTAAAACATATTAACTTAACACACAAAACTATGCACATATTCAAATATTGATGTTTTACCCTCCTAATAGAACAAATGTTCCAAACTGACAGCCACACACAGACTCGAGTTAACCTAAAATAATGTTTATCCCCTGCTAAGATAAATGTTCTAAGTCTGTGCACTATTAAGTGCTGTATGATTTTGTCTTATCTTTATAGCTTTCTCAGCTGGGAGAACACTTGAATGCTTTCAGTTATCAAATTTGTTACAGACATGAGAACCAGTCACAGAACTGTTTACTAGAAAAAAGCCTTATAATATTCAGTATTCTTTTACCTTTACTTGCTTTATCTGAAAATGTATTACTATATTTAGCTAATGGCCTTAACCCAGTCATTTCCCTATGCAAGAATGAGAAAAAGCAAACTTTTTTTTCTTTTGTCATGCTCTTTTAACCAGATCTTTTTTTTTACATTGCAGTATCAACATTTCTTAAAACTGAACAGGGAGAAAGACAGAAGAAGGGAAAAAGAAACAGAAAAAGGAGGCAAACCTATTTATATTAGTATACCCATTACACTTAAAAATAACTGAAAATATTTACTTACAAACATGCAAAGAAAGGCATGCCCCATTTAAATATTATTAAGAAAAAAATGTTTTACTTGGTTAACTTTCTCCCTCCTCTTCCCCTCTCCTATTTTTTCCAAACATTAATGACATGAAGTAGTGCACATACTTTACAGTCTCCTATAGGTTTAACAAAGTCCAAAAAAGTCCAGTATTTCCAGATTGTCTTGTTCTGTCATGTTTCATAAATACAATTACTGCTTTATAATCCCACATTTGTCACTTTCCAAGTAACTAATTTTATTCTCCAAATGTTAATGACATGAAGTAGGGTGTATGCTTTATAGTTCCATACAAGTTTAACAAACACTAAGTCAGCCCAATATTTCCAGATTTTCTTGCTCTATTTCTGTTCATCTCCTTCTCCCAAACCCTGTCTCTGCTTCATTTCCAATGTAGTCTCAATTCTTCTAGTCAGCTCTTGTGCTTTTCCACCGTCTCTCAAGAATCTTCCGTTGAAACACTGGAAAAGGTTTTAATGGCACAGTCTCTCTGTGGTCTTTATTACCAAAACAACAAGAAGCAGAATCTTCTGATTCCCAGCGGTTTTTGCTGTACAAACGTTTGTATTTCTTCCTTAGCATGTACTTCATCAAATAATTATTTTCTTCCTCTAGGGAATAATATTTTGAAGATAGCTGGGTACAGCAGTTTGAATCTCATGCCTGCTTCTGACATCCCCTGAATAACGGGATAAATTTATTTCTCTTCTGCCTGATGTACAATAAGTAGTCATTCTTCACAAACACTCTTTTTCCCACTTTTAGTATTTTGTCTTTTTGCCACAGTTTTGTCAAAATCAACTACTTCTGCAGGTAAGATTGCATTTTGACTATTAAAGGTCTAAGATGTTTTCTCATAGCTAGGTTTGGAGCATACACATGATGTGCCCTTTCAATTAACAATCCCTGTTGTGGAATACCAGTCCAGTTGCTTATTTGTACTTTCATAAAATTAATACAGTCAGTTCCTTCCAGCTTCTCGGGTACAGCAGAAAATCACAGGTTTTCTCTACGTGCTCTGTCCTCTAATTCTATTACTTTTGAAACATCTCTTCTTGTGCAGTCTCATATTCAGCCAGCCTTTTCTTTATTTCAACCGCTGAGTTTTGCAGTTTTATCACCTTATCTGAATATCTTTTAAAACTGCTTCCATTTTTTTCCAGCCTTTTATTGTTTGAGTTGATATACTCCCATCAGTGTTTCATTTATTTTAGTCAGGTCTGTATGCAGTTGCCTTATACTTTCCTCTAGGTTACTGGAAGTCATGTCTGGAGCTTCCACTGCTTTTTGGTGAACAGCTACAGTACTCTTCCCAGTTAGTGTTAGGTCACTGTCAAGTAACAGAAGGGAATAAAATGCAAAACAGAGTCTGAGGATAGTATCCAGAATATGACATAATTATTTTAATTTATTTATTGACATTTGTTTAAAAGGAAAGTATGAATGAACAGTGCACTTTTTCAACAAAGGCCCTGGTAAAAAGTTCCATTATACAGACAGCATAGACATAATTTGCATTGTTTTGCCATTTACAGTCAGTTTAATTCATGAGCAACAATTCCATTATTCTGACAATCTTGACATAAGCTACATTATTTTAAAACATTTTTGTTGAAAAACAACAGTCACATGGGTTGTATATGGATTTTTTTTAAAAAGTACAGTAAATGGGCCATGCATCTGTGCAGTTACTTGAGTTTTATCATTTTTGAGAAGTGAATTTTTATAACACAGTTTCTCTTACTGGTTAGTTTTTAACAGTGAAAAACTACAAACACTGCCTAATAATGATGCAACACTACAGGAAATAATACAAGAACAAACAGGGAAGGAAGTCATTATTAAGTTCCACAACTTACTCATTTTTTGATTTCAATGTGACATGTCATTGGACATTAGTTAAACACCATTTCAGGCAAAACCAAATGCTGCAACAATCTCCAAGGTAGTGTGATCTCAATTAAATAATAAGTAGTGGAGGTGTGATTTTAATTTAATAATTCTTGCGCATGTGATCACAATGTAATAACAGTACAGATGTGATTTCAATGAAATAATGAGTAGTAAAGGCGTGATATCAATGTAATAATAACTAATAGTGCATGCACGATCTTAAAGTAATAATTAGTAGTGCAGTGCTGAACTCACAGCATTAATAATTAGTAGTGAAGGTGTGACCTCACTGAAATAATAATTAGTAGGTGGAGGTGTGATTTCAATGTAAATATAATTAGTAGGTGGATCTGTGACATCAGACTAATAATACATGGTAATGCAGGCGCTATTTCAATGTAATAATTAGTAGTGGAAGAGTGATCTCAATACAATAATTAGTAGTGGATGTGTCATTTCAATGCAATAATAATGAGTAGTGCAGGTATGATATCAATGTAATAATAATAGCGCATGCACAGTCTTAAAGTAATAATTAGTAGTGCAGTGCAGTGATGAACTCACAGCAATAATAATTAGTAGTGCAGGTGTGACCTCACCGAAATAATAATTAGTAGGTGGAGGTGTGATCGCAATGTAAATATAATTAGTAGGTGGAGCTGTGACATCAGAGTAATAATACTTGGTAATGCAGGTGCTATTTCAATGTAATAATTAGTAGTGGAGGCGTGATCTCAAAGCAATAATTAGTGGAGGTGTCATTTCAAAGTAATAATAAGTAGTGCAGGTGTGATCCCCATGTAATATTCAGTAGTGCAGGTGTGATCTCAATGTAATAATTAGACATGCAGGTGTGATCTCAATGTAATAAGTTCTAGTGCAAGTGTGATCACAATGTAATAGTAATTAGAGATCTGATCTCAATGTAATAATTAGCACTGCAGGTGTGATCTCAGTGTAATAATTAGTACTGCAGGTGTGACTCCAATGTAATACTAATTAGTGCAGGCATGATCTCAATACAGTAATTAGTAGTGCAGGCATGACCTCAATGTAATAATTAATAGGACAGGTGTGATTTCAATGTAATAATCAGTAGTGCAGGTGTGAGCTCAGTATAACAATTAGCAGTGCAGGTGTGATCTTAATGTAATTAGCAGTACAGGTGTGATTTCAGTGCAATAACAAGTAGTGCAGGTGTGAGCTCAGTATAATAATTAGCAGTGCAGGTGTGATCTCAATGTAATAATAATTGGTATATGGAGGTGTGATCTCAATGTAATAATTAGTGCACATGCATAAGCACAGTGCAATTAATGCAGTAGTAATGCTAATGTAATTATTGCTGGTGTGATCTAAGTGTAAAAATAATTGTACTGCATGTTTATTTCAATGCAGTAATTAGTACTGGAGGTGTGTGATACTCAATGTAATAATTTGAAGGTGGAGGTGTAATCTCAATGTAATAATTACTGCAAGTGTTATCGCAATGTAAGAATTAGTAATGCAGGTGTGTCTCAATGTAATAATTAGTATTGCAGGTGGATACTAATGTAGTAATTAGTAGGGCAGGTGTGATCTCAATATAACTGCAATAATTAGTAGTGCAGGACTGGATTCAAAGAAACAGTAAGTAGTACTGCAGGTGTGAACTCAATATCATAATAATTAGTGGTGTAGGTGTTATCTCAATGTAATAATTAGTAGTGGAGGTATGATTTCAATGTAATTAGTACAGGAGTGGTCTTAAAGAAATAAGTAGTAGCACAAGTGTGAGTTCAATATAGTAATAACTAGTGGTGCAGGTGTTGTGTCAATGTAATAATGGTATCGGAGGTGTGATTTCAATGTAATTATTAGTGCAATCATCATCTCAAGGTCATAATTTGTAGTGCAGGTGTGATCTCAATGTAATAATAAATAACCAGAAACAGAACTTCATAAAGAAACAAACCATGGGCATAAGGATACCTGCTGAAATAACTGCCAGAGACAGGTCTGTAGTACAAAATGAGTGTGTTTATTCCTTTATTATAACTGATGAAGTTTCAGTTTTAACAAAGGAACAAAAGCACTCATTTTATACTACAAGGTCATCTTGGGCAGATATTTCAGCAGGTATCAATGTAATAATAACTAATAGTGCAGACATGATCTCAATGTAATAATAATTAGTGCAGGCGTGATTAGGTCTGACCTCAATGTAATAAAAATAGATAATGGTGTGACCTCAATGTAATAATAATTACTGCAAGAGTGATCTCAGTGTAATAATAATTAGTAGTGCAGATGTGATATCAATGTAATAATTAGTAGTGTAAGTGTGATCTCAGTGTAACAATTAGTACTGCAGGTATGATCTCAGTGTAATTAGTGCAGGTAGGCTCTTATTACAATAATAATTAGAAGTGCAGGTTTGATCTCAATGCAATAATTTGGAGAGCAGGTGTGACCTCAATATAACTAGTAGGTGGAAGTGTGAACTCAATGTAATAATTAGGTGGAAGTGTGTTCAAAATGCAATAATTAGCAGTGAACATATGATCTCAATGTAATAATTAGTGCAGGCGTGATCTCAATGTAATAATTAGCTCAGGTGTGATCTCAATGTAATAATTAGGAGGTGGGATCTCAATGTAATAATTAACGGTGGACATGTGATCTCAATTTAATAATTAGTGCATGTGTAATTTCAATGTAGGCATGATCTCAATGTAATAATTAATAGTGAAGCGTAATAATACTTCAAACTAGAGGTGTGATTTTAATGTAAAAATAATACTGCAGGCATGATCTCAGTTTAATAACATTGAGATCATACCTGCACTACTAATTATTACACTGAGCTCACACCTACAACAATTATTACATTGAGAATACATCTGCACAAATTAGTAGTGCATGTGCAATCTCAATGTAATAATTAGTGGTGCTGGTGTAATCACAATGTAATTAGTGGTACAGGTAAGACCTCAATGTAATAATTACTGCAGATGTGATCTCAGTGTAGTAATCAATACAGCTGTGATCTCAATGTAGTAATAGTACAGCTGTGACCTCAATGCAATAATTAGTACTGCAGGTGTGATAATAATGTAATTAGTACAGTTATGAGTGCAATGGCATAATCAGTAGTGCAGGGGTGAGTGTATTGTAATAATTAGTGCAGGTATGATCTCAATGTAATAAATAGTATGGTAGGTGTAATTTTAAAGTAATAATAATAGTGGAGGTGTCATCTCACTGAAATAATTAGTATTACATGCGTGATCTCAATGTAATAATTAGTAGTGTAGGTGTGATTTCAGTGTAATAATAAGTAGGGCAGATGTGATGTCAATGTAATAATTTATAGTGGAGGTGTAAAACAATTCCAACGGCGACCAGGTACCTCAGTAACAACCACTGTTCAAATTCCAGCAAGAAAACAATACCAAGGTAAGGCTCCAGGCTCTCAAAGTAACTTTACTGTAAAAACACAAGCGCTTTCACCATCAAGGCTTCTTCAGGTGTATGAAACAAGATACAAACACACCTATCTTTATACTAATAATCATTAAATCACATGTTCTAATGGTAACCATCTTAAAGAGACAGTGGCAAGGGCCATAGCATGAACACAAACTATATAAGAAACAATGTAAAAAAACTAATACTATATAAAAAATGTGTAAAAATATATAAGAAAATATATATACACATATGTAACTGTCTAAAAAATTCTACACAAATAAGAAATACATAAATAAATAACTAAATATACCATAATAGAAATACACAATATTACCTTCGAAGTGGTCTATTCTTTAAAACAGGTTTCAATGGTATACAGTCATTTAAATCATGACCAATATTTGCTCTTAATTTCAGAATCCATTTGGTTTTTAAATTCTCAGTACGGATTCTGATATCCCCTCCCCTTGAAAACTCATTGCATTTACCTCGTACTCTAAATAAAAAAGTATGTTGTACATTAGTCTCTTTGATATGCTTTGCTAGAGCATTGAACATACTGCCCTTTTTTATATGGTAAATGTGTTCCCTGATCCTGTCTCTTAGATATCTATCAGTTTTGCCAACATAAAATTTGTGGCAAATCTGGCAAGTTGCCAGGTAAACCACATGAGATGAACTGCAGATGGCACTAGTTTTTAAAGTGCAAAACTCTCCAGTATCTGGATGTTGAAAGACTATCTTTGGATCAATGAACCTGCACAGCTGACATTTGGCGCGAGGTATAGTTCCACTGTTATCTCCAGTTACTGTCATAATTTGATCTCTGGCGTAGCAGAGTGGCCTCCTTAATGATTTCTTATTTTTGAACGTAAACTGTGGACGTCTTCCAATCAAACTACAAATGTTTTCATCTGAAGTTAGAATGTTCCAATGACTATTTATGATGTTAGTATATTGTCTTATATTTCTTGAATAACTAAAGCACATCTTTAATTCTGGTGTGATCTTTGTATTCAGTGTATCATCCACAATTTGTTCAGAAAAATAAGGTTTAGCACTACTCTAAGTTTCCTAACTGTGCTAATACTCTGGTCCACAAGCTTCTGGTCATAACCTCTTTCTGTCAATTCCCTGCATATTCTATCCAGTTGTGCCACAACATCTATTTCTCTGGCATTCAATCTGGATGCTCTATATGCTTGATTTTGTGCTACATTCCTAAAAACATATTGAGGGTGCATGCTATCTCTACTTAATAAGCTGTTAACATGGCATTCTTTTCTATACATTTGGGTGTTTAACTTGCCATCCAGTTCCTGTAGAATCGAAACATCCAAGAAATTGACCTTGCTGTAGGACCAATCCATAGTAAATTTAAGAAATTGTGTTGAGTTATTAATATGATTAAAAAATAACTCAAGTTGACCTATTGTTCCCCCCATAACAGAAAGAGGTCATCCACAAATCTGCGAAAGAAAAGAACCTGACGTTTAAACTTGCTTGTAACTATGTTTTCCTGTTCCCATTTTAACATTACTTGCATTAGCATAACTGTTAGCACATGATGTTCCCATGGCTACCCCATTACATTGTAAGTATACCTTGTCCCTAAACATAAATATATTATTTTCTAAAACTAAATTCAAAAGAATTTGAATCAAATTCACTGTGTTACTATCATATTTTTGTGTATCAGACATTAATTTGATAATACTCTGGATCTCATATTCATTCGGAATCACAGTGAAAAGTGACACAACATCTAGAGTAACCAATAATGTCCTTTTCAACCCATTCTGTTGTTCTCTTTCACAGGTAAATATGTACAAATCCCTGACAAACTGTTCAGTATCCTTGAGAATATGGTTAGAGTTTTCCAAGAGTTTCCTCAAAAAATTTTCAACAAAAATGGAAATAGATTCTGTGCACCAATTTCTGCCTGCAACAATGGGTTTCATAGGGGGATTCTCCTTGTTCTTGTGTATTTTTGGTAGACCCTGGATTATAGGGATTGTAGGTTTAAATATATGAAAATAATTAAGTAAACCTTCACCAATAAGGTCCATGCTGGCCATTTCCCTTATTCTATTATATACTGTAGCAACCATCTTGTTCACTTGTGTCATATTAATAACCTTATAAAAAGTACTGTCACTTAATAACAAAAGCATTCTTTTATCATAATCTATTCTGTCTAAAATTACAATTTGCCCTCCCTTATCCGCAGGTCGTATCATAATAGATGTATTAGTCTGTAAACCTTTTAATCCTGCACGTTCATCTTTGGATAAGTTATACCACTTCTTATATTTATTTTTCTGTTCATGAAAAACCTTGTATGCATCATCTATACAGACTTGCTCAAATGCAATCAGTAATAGAGCAGGTGTGATCTCAGCGTAATAATGCAGACGTGATTCTGTAATAATAGTGCAAGAAAAATCTCAGTGTAATAATTAGTGCAGGTGTGATGTCAATGAAGTAATTAGTACGTGGTGGTGTAATCTTGATGCAATAATTAGTAGTGGAGGTGGGATCTTAATATAATCATAATTACTACAGATGTCATCGCAATACAATAAATAGAAGTGCAGGTGTGATCTCACTGTAATAATGATTACTAGGTGGAGTTGTGATCTCAGTGTAATTAGTAGTGCAGGTGTGATCTCAATGTAATAACTACAGAAGATGTGATCTCAACATAATTAGTACAGGTGTGATCTCAATGTAATTATTAGTGCAGGTGTGATCTCAATGTAATAATCAGTAACACAGCAGGTGTGATCTCAGCGTAATAATGCAGATGTGATAGTGTAATAGTGCAAGAAAAATATCAGTGTAATAATTAGTGCAGGTGTGATGTCAATGAAATAGTAATTAGTACATGGTGTAATCTTGATGCTGTAATTAGTAGTGGAGGTGTGATCTCAATGTAATCATAATTACTAGGTGGAGTTGTGATCGCAGTGTAATTAGTAGTGCAGGTGTGATCTCAATGCAATAATTAGTAGTGTAGGTATGATCTCAATGGAATACTTAGTAATATAGGTATGATCTCAATGTAATAATAATTACTAGTGCAAGTGCTATCTCAATATAATAATATGTAGTAATGCACACATGACCTCAATGTAATAATTAGTCTTGCAGTGTGATCTAGATGTAATAACTGGTAGTGCAGGTGTAATCTCAATTTAATAATTAGTAGTGCAGGTGTGATCTCAATGTAAATGTAATAATAATTAATGCAGGTAAGATAGCAGCGTAATAATTAATATTGGAGGCAAAATCTCAATGTAAAATGTTCAGGTGTGACCTCAGTGCAATAATAATTAGTGCAGGCTTGACCTCAATGTAATATTTAGTACTATAAGTATGATCTCAATGTAATAATTACTATTGCAGATGTGATCTCAACGTGATATGTAGTAATGCATGTGTGATCTCAATGTAATAATTAGTCTGGCAGTGTGATACCAATGTAATAACCGGTAGTGCAGGTGTGACCTGAATGTAAATGTAATAATAATTAGTGTAGGTGTGAAAGTGTAATAATTCGTAGTGCAGATGCCATTGCAGTGTAATAATTAGAAGTGGAGGTGTGATCTCAATGCAATAAGTAGTGCAGGTGTTACCAATGTAAATGTAATAAGTGTGCAGGTGTGATAGCAGTGTAATAATTAGTAGTGCAGCTGTGACTGCAGTGTAAGAATTAGCACTGGAGGTGAAATCTCAATGTAAAAATAATTAGTGGTGCAGGCTTGACTTCAGTGTAATATTTAGTAGTACAAGTATGATCTCAGTGCAATAATTACTAGTGCAGGTGTGATCTGAATGTAATAATATGTAGTAATGCATGTATGATCTCAATGTAATAATTAGCCTTGTAGTGCGATCCCAGTATAATAACTGTGATCTCAACGTAAATATAATAATAATTAGTACACATGCGATAGCAGTGTAATAATTAGTAGTGCAGGTGTGATTGCAGTGTAATAACAATTAGTAGTGGAAGTGTGATCTCAATGCAATAAATAGTGCAGATGTGACTGCAATCTAAGTGTAATAATTAAGACTGCAGGTGTGAACTCAATGTAATAATTAGTAGTGCAGGTGTAATTACATTATAATAATTTGTGGTGTAGGCATGATTTCAATGCAGTAATTAGTACTGCAGGCATGCTATCAGTGTAATAACTAGTACTAGAGGTGTGATTTGCTGATTTAATGCAGGGAAACTTTGATTGTTGTTTAACACTTCTCTTTGATACAACAATGAAAAATTAAGCTTTCTTAGATATGGCTTCAAATCAATCATAGTGTTAGTATAATTAAAGTATTTTGTTGATACAAAAGTCATTCCTTTTGCAATCAATTTGGCTGTACATGAATTGATGTTCATATCAGAATAATTATATAGACTAAAATCCCCATGTATATTCAACCCCCCCTCCACCCAAACTTCATATGTATGAAAAAATGTGTGAACTTGACTTAAAACTTTACACACAGAGAGTTAGATTAAATTTAAATTTAAATGATCAGGAAGCATATCTTTTGAAAGAGTTGCGAAATGCCAACGTAAGAGTTATGAAACCTGATAAGGGAGGGGGTTGCTGTAATAATGAGCATAGATAAATACACAGAAAAAAAGTATGACTTTATTGTATACAGATACGTATGAAGTGTCCTTGAATCAATTAAATGGGGAATATAAGAACATACAATCCCAATTGAGTGACATTTTTTTTAGAACAAAGTATAATTGTAACATTGTAAAATTATTTAAATGTGACATCTCCCAGGGTACCAGTTTTCTTTGGTACCCCAAAAATTCATAAAAATATTAACAACCCTCCGATGAGACCACTAGTAGATAGGAGAAGGTCCATAACATCAGCCTGTGCCCAATATGTAGATCATGAGCTGAAAAAAGTGTTACAGAAAGAAAATCAAATCTGTAAAGATTCCTGGACTTTCTTATCAAATATAAATGAAGTTCAGTTAGATCTAGATGACATCTTAGTGACTGTAGATATCAATGACTTATATACAGTAATACCTAAGGAACAAGGGCTGGAATGGACTAATGAAATACTGTTACAACATAAAGTACCGCATGTAACAACAATACTTATTTTAGAACTTCTTGAATTGGTACTTCACAATAACTTCATTAGTTTTGACCATAAATAATTTTTACAGAAGAGAGTTATACCTATGGGTTCACCTTGCGGAGGAGCCTATGCTAATACCATAATGGCTTATTGGGAGAAGAATTTTGTATTTAATACTAAGTACAGGATCCACCTTAAAACCTATCATAGATTCCAAGATAACATAAGTATAATAGGGAATGGACCTATAAGTCTACTGGAAGAATTCCTATCATATATTGATTACGGGTCTATATTACATCATCAAACATTTAAAAAAAGCAAACGATGATTAATCAACCCCATATAAGTGAAAGCTTACAATTTCGAAACCTCAGAACAGCGATTTTTTCCAAGGGGAAAAAAAAAAACAAAAAAAAAACTTTAAAACATTACATAAATATGCCCCCCACACCCCCCTACTTAAATATACCAACTCCGAGATCGCACTACAGTGCTGAAAACAGCAAAGTAACAGAAGTGGCCAAGGGAATTCTTTCCCAGGGAAAGAATTCGCATAAAAGCTGCTTCACTATTTTGCCTTTTCATTTTTTTACGTTCAATCAAGATGCATTCGACAGAATGTGTCTTCAATCACATAATAGGAACCCATCAATACCTCAACTACATTTTTAAAATTCACATGGAAAATTGATACTGAACATATGGATTATTTCGATGTACATTTATTTAAAGATTATACATGTAATAAATATGCTGCTAACATATACAGGAAGCAAACATATTCCAACTTGTTCCTGCATTTTAGCAGCTCCCACCCGTATCATCAGAAAAAATCTGTGGTTAAAGCTCAGTTAGTTAGGGCGGCTCGAATGGTTTCTAAAATGGAAGACTTCATTCATGAACGCAATACATTATGACTTATGCTTGAACCACACTTCGAAGAAAATGAATATCACAAACCACATTCCAGTAAACCAATGACACCTTCTTCTTTTCAATAAATATAAGTCTATTTATTCCACAGTGAAGTAAAAAGCAGTAAATTATACCAGAAACTCTCCTAGCGCCTCGGCCGTAACAGCCTTTACAGAGTAAAATGCAAACTCACAATGTTTCCTATTTATAACACAATCAATTACAATTAATTAATCACATCAATTATGCAGAATAAAAATCTCAAAGCTAAAACAAACATCAAATAAAACTTTGCCAGTTACATTCTTTATTTAGCCCATTAGGTTGCATGGTGTTATATTTAATAATAAAAATTGATTTCTTTTTTCTTAATGAATGCTTGAGTGAATCTTCACTGGCAAAGTGCAATGAAACTTGTTCCAAAACTGTAACTTTTAAACTACTTATATTTCCTAAATGTACTGTATTAAAAGAACATGTCAGGGACATAAAGACCAATAAAATTATAAGTCCCGTAGCAGATCACTTTAATACAGTACATTTAGAAAATATAAGTAGTTTAATAGTTACAGTTTTGGAACACGTTTCATTGCATTTTGCCAGTGAAGATTCACTGAAGCATTCATTAAGAAAAAATAAATCGATTTTTATTATTAAATATAACACCATGTAGCCTAATGAGCTAAATAAAGAATGTAACTGGCAAAGATGTATTTGATGTTTGTTTTAGCTTTAAGAGATTTTTATTCTGCATAATTGAAGTGATTAATTAACTGTAATTGATTGTGTTATAAATAGGAAACATTGTGAGTTTGCATTTTACTCTGTAAAGGCTGTTATGGCTGAGGCGTTAGGAGATCTTAAGGTATAATTTACTGCTTTTTACTTCATTGTGGAATAAATAGACTTCTATTTATTGAAAAGAAGAAGGTGTCATTGGTTTACTGGAACGTGGTTTGTGACATTATGGCTTATGTTCATTCAACGAGCCTACCCAGTACACCTACTAGATGATTTAGTTCAAGAACTAAGTTAAACTACTTATATTTTCTTATATTTCAAATTAAAAGAATGAGAGTTTTTTTTAAAACCATTTTAAGTAGTAATGATTAACTTATTAGTTTAGCAACAGAGGAAGAACTTTCCCTTTCTCCCATGCAAGATAGAAAAGAGAGCAATGTGACACATGATACTGTCAAAAACAGACTATACAAAAGCTCTAGTTATTACTTTTAGTGTGGATCATAAGTTCTTAACTTCCATATTCCAGAAAAACTGGACCATCTTGTTAGATGACCCTTATGTTAGACAACATGTAGGCGACAAACCAGTCGTGTATAAAAAAAAGGCTTGAGAGTTAAAGATTTGTTAAAGAAAGGACACGATATTGCCTATATTAATAAATGTGGAATGTTTAAATATGGTGCATGTACATAGTGTAACAAAATAAGAGAAACAGATAATTTCACTATAAGAAATTATGAGTTAAAAAGAAAGTACAATTGTAACTCTAAAGCAGTGGTATACCTATCACACTGCAGTTCATGCACCGCATTTTATATAGGAAAAATAGAGAGAAAGATTAGCCAAAGAATTTATGAGCATGAATATGCCATAAGAAAATTTAACAAATAATGCCTTATCTAAACATATTATGGAATTTCCAAGCCATAAGTTCTACTTTATTATCATTGATCATGTACTTATAAATGACAAACAACCATGGGGACTGCAGACTAGAATTAAAGGAATGAAAATGGCAGCTTCAGCTGCAGGCAGACTCATGGCCAGGTATAAATGAACGTACCTCAATTTCTGCAGTGCTAAAATTAAAGGCTTTAGAAAGAAAGAAATTATAAAGATCGAATAGCAAGTTTTTTTTAGTATAACTATATGAATAAATATTTACTAGATTTTAAACTACAAGGAATTTTAAGAAATATGTACTTATATGGGGGTTCGGAGGGTGACTTAATGGCTAAGGTATTTGCCTTACAAACACAAGGTGCAGAGTTTGAGTCTCACAAGGGATAATTGGCTAGCCTTAAAATGGCTCGCAAGGGCAGTTAGCTTACTACTAAACTATGAACCTATGAACCTATGTTGTATATGTGTTTATAATTCAACTTTATTATGGTAGTGATGGTGTCTTATATTCTTATAAGTAGTGACAAATTTTCCATTGAAATGTTTTTAAGGAAGTATCACTTTAAATAATTGTCTTCACTACATTAAATAATTGTCTTCGCCAATGAAATGTTTTTAGGTCTTATTTAAAGGAAGTGATGAACTGTATGTGTTGTCTGAAGAAGTTTAATACTGGATTAAACAAAAGTGCTAATCATTTTTGGCTCGTATGAGTTTTTTTTACAGCTTGGTACATTGATTTGTATGTATTTATTTAACTGCTGACAGTCAGGTCTAGAGTCTTTGTCGATATGATCTCAATGTAATAACTAGTCTAGCAGGTGTGATCTCAATGAAATAATAATTAGTAGTTCAAGCATGATTTCTATGCAAAATTATTACACTAAGATCGTGCCTTTAATCAGTAGTGCAGGCTTGATGTCAATGTAATCATTAGTAGTGCAAGCATAAAAATAATGTAATCAGTGGATGTGTGCTCACAGTGTAATAGGAGTGGATGGTGGGATTAAATGTAAATGCAATAATGAATGCAGGTGTGATCTCAGGGTAAAAATTAGCGTGGGTATGATGTCTAAGCAATAGCAGTGGATGGGCACCTCAATGCAACAATAAGTACTGCAGGTGTGATTGCAATGTAACTGTAATAATTAGTGGGGTAAATGTGATAGCAATGTAATAATTAGCCATACAGGTGTGATCTCTATGTAATTAGTATTGCGGGTGTGCTCTCAATGTAATTACTGGAGATGTGATCTCATAGGATCATAGGAAATTACTAGGCTATTGGCCCTGTGGCCCTTTATAAGCCTAGCCAAGAGTTTAGCCCATGTTTAGACAAGTCAGCACCCAAAGCCCCTGACCATCTCAGTGTAATAATCAGTGCAGATGTGATCTCAGTTTAATAATTAGCAGTGCAGATATGATCTCACTGTGATACTTAGTAGTGCTGGTGTGTTCTCAGTGTAATAATTATTACTGCAGGTGTGATGAAAGCATAGTGATAATTAGTGCAGGTATAATCTCAATGTAATAATTAGTAGGTGGAGGTGTGATCTCAATATATTAATAATGAGAAGGTGGAAGTGTGATCTTAATGTAATGATTACTGTTGGTTGTTATACTGCACATAACACACTTAAATTGTAACCTCTTACTAAATGTTCTCAGTATAGTTCACTCACTACCTGCATATATGAATTCTCCAAACAACTGTACTTCTGATGTGATTAATGCTTTTAATTGATCTTTCAAACCCAGCCTGTACAAACCAATGCTTTTCCATAATAATGTGTCTCAAACAATTGTACATTTTTATATTGTAATCTACTATTCTAGTTATTGTACTATTTTATTTATTTTAACATTTGTTGACTGGGAAAGTCTGACTATGACAGAGGATATTTTCAGCAGAGGCCCAGGGAGAAATCCTACAGACGCATGCCTTTGGAGTGTGGGAGGAAACCAGAGTGACCAGAATAAACTCACGCGAATGCAGGGCAGACATGCACACTCTGCACAGAAGGCACCTCAGCAGAGAATCAAACCAGAGAACCTATTACTGTGAGGTGACAAAATTAACCGCTGCACCACCCCACTTTAATTTTTTGTTTTATTATTTTTATTATTGTTATTATTATTAGTTTGTGTATAATTGTGAAGTTTTTTTCCCCAGGCATCCACTGAAAAAGGGCAACAGCTCAGACTATCGCAGTCAACAAATGTCAAGTAAATAAATAATGATTATTAGGGAAAGGCACAATCTCACTGTATTAATTAGCAGTGCAGGTATGATCACTATGTAATAAGAATTAGTAGTGCAGGTGTGATCTCAATTTAGTAATAATTAATGGAGCAGGTGTGATTTAAATTTAATAATAATTAGTGCAGGTGTGATCTCAATGTAATAATAATTAGTAGTGGATGACTGATTTCAGTGTAATAATTAGTAATGCAGGCATGATATCAATCTAATAAGAATTAGTACTGTGGGAGTGACCTTAATGCAATAACTGGGAGGGTGGCCTAATGGTTAAGGTGTTTGCCTTACAAACACAAGGTGCAGGGTTTGAGTCTCATAAGGGATGATTGGCTAGGCTTAAAATGGCTCACAAGGGCAGTTAGCCTAGTACTAATCTATGAACCTATGAATTAGTGCAGGTGTGATCTCAATGCAATAATAAGTAGTAGTGCAGGTATCAGCTCAGTGTAATAATAATTAGTGGAGATGTGATCTCAATATAAAAGTAATTAGGTGGAGGTGTGATTTCAATGCTATAATAATTAGTAGTGGAGATGTGATCTCAATGTAATAATTAGTAGGTGGAAGTGTGATCTCAATGTAATTAGCAGTGGAGGTGTGATTTCATTGTAACAACAGTAGGTTTAGGTGTGATCTCAGTGTAATAAGTAACAATAGAGGCATGATCTCAGTACAATAATTAGTAGTAGTAGTAGTACTAATAGTATGATCTTAATCTAATAATGATTAAGTGAGATCTTAATAATTAGTAGGACGCCTGTGATCACAATGTAATAATTAGTAGTGTAGCTGTGATCACAATGCAATAATTAGTAGTGCAGCTGTGATCACAATGTAATAATAATCAGTAGTGGAGGTATGATCCCAATGTAACAACAGTAGGTTCAGGTGTGATCTCAATGTAATAAGTAATAGTGGAGGCATGATCGCAGTATAAAAATTAGTAGTGCATGCATGATCTTAATGTAATAATGATTAGGTGAGATCTCAATGTAATAATTAGTAGTGCACCTGTGATCACAATGTAATAACTAGTAGTGCACCTGTGATCACAATGTAATAATTAGTAGTGCACCTGTGATCACAATGTAATAATAATTAGTAGTGGAGGTATGATCTCAATGTAATAATTTGTAGTGCAGGTGTGATACCAATATATAATTATTAGGGTTGCTCTCAAAGGAATAATTAGCAGGGTACACCTGATCTTAATGTGATAAGAATTAGTAGTGCAGATATGATCTCAATGTTACAATAAGTAGTGGAGGTGTAACTGCAATGTAAATGTGGAAATCATTTGCATTGTTTCATCTGCAGTCAGTTTCATTCGTGAGCAACAATTCCATTATTCAGACATCCTTGACATCAGTTACATTATTTAAAAACAGTTTTGATTAAAAATAGTGACATGGGTTGTATATGAAATGTAGCATAACTTAGTTTCTCTTTCTGGTTAGTTTATAACAATGAAAAACTATAAACACTGGTTGATAATGATGCAATATTACAAGTACAAACATAGAAGCCCATTTTCAAGCAGGGAAGGAAGTCATTCTGAAGTTCCACACCTCTACTCATTTTTTTCCTAAACATCATTTCAGATAAATAATGAGAACTCACAAAACCAAGCAATCCACCATAGGAAGGAAAAAACTGAGTTAAAAAAATACTATGGCAGCTGAAGCTTGATGCCAAGCACCCTCTGGGTATAAGTGATTCTATTTCTTTAATACCCATGTTAAAGCAAAAAACATTGAAGTTATAATAAGATATGTTCAACATTTTAACAATGTACTACTAAATAGTATAAAATGTTATTGTTTAATCTATAGATATTAATACACATTTAACATAAAATTTAATCCTTATTGTCTGCTATAAATACATTTACTTAAATGCATACAATAAAATGTACACAACTCAGTATACACTGATTTTTAAGGTGTTTTAATTGGATGTTTTTAACTAAATGAATTCAAACAATTATTCAATTGCAACTAGTCAAATTAGCTGGTTGTAAAATCTTACTGGCTAACTATTTCATCATTTTTTATTGGTTTCAGGCTACGTGTAGTAGTTTGTACTAGTGCTTATTTTGATGAAGTCCTGTTTTGTTTAACAGAGAAAAGCTAATACTGAATTTATGAAGCTTTTGTTAGCATTCACTATTCACTACTGGATGTTTGTCACTTGGTTTCCCTTCTGGACTTGCAGCTCTTTTTCCTATGGTGGATTGCTTGGTTTAGTATCTCTCGTTATTTGTCTTAATTATCCACCTTTATCATTTCAGGCAAAAACTAAACAGTGTACTAATTTGCAAGGCTGTGTGTTCTCAATGTAATAATAATTAGTGCAGGTGAGTTCGCATTGTAATAATAATTAGTAGTGGAGGTGTGATCTCAATGTGATATATACACCTACACTACTCATTTTAATTATGCTGAGATCTCAATGTAATAATTAGTTGTGCAACCATGATCTCAATGTACTATTTAGTACTGGAGGCGTGACGTCAATGTAATAATTAGTAGTGCAGGCATCAGTGTAATAATAATCAGTAGTACAGGAGTGACCTCAATGTAATAATTAGTAATGCAGGTGTGATAGTGTAATAATCAGCAGTGCAGGTGTGATCTCAATGTAATAATTAGTAGTGCAGATGTGATCTCAATGCAGTAATAATCAGTAGTGCAGGTGTGATCTCAGTGTAATAATTAGTAGTGCAGGTGTGATCTCAATGTAATAATATTCAGTAGTGCAGGTGTGATCTCAGTGTAATAATTAGTAGTACAGGTGTGATCTTAATGCAATAATTAGTAGTGCAGGTGTGATCTTAATGTAATAATTACTGCATGTGTGATTTCAATGTTATTAGATTTGCAGGTGTGATTTCAATGTAACAATTGGTGCAAGTATGTTCTCAATGTAATTGTAATAATTAGTAGTGCAAGTGTGATCTCAATGTAAGAAACAGTAGTGCAGGCGTGATCTCAAAGTAAATGTAATATTTAATGCAGGTGTGATCGCAATGCAGTACTAATCAGTAGTGCAGATTTGACAGCAATGTAAATGTAAAACACATCATGGACATTGTTTCGTCATTTATAGTCAGTTTCATTCATGTGCCACAATTCTATTATTCAGACATCCTTCAGACATCCTTGACATCAAATGCATTATTTAAAAACAGTTTTAAATAAAAACATTTCAGATGGATGGAAATGGAAAATAGGTGCATGACTGCTGAATCATATACCAATGCACTGTATGAGCACATACACAAGTGCATGGAACGGGCCATATCAAACAGAACCATGACTCTCTCCTCCAAAAAAAGGAAGTCAATCTGGTGTTCCCCCGCCATAAACAAACTCTACAACAGAGGGAAAAAACTGTTGCAAAAAAGGGTGAATTCCCAAGACTGGAAAAACTCCCTTGTTAGCCTCAGCAAAAATGAGATCTATCATCAAATCCTCTAAAGCTAGCTAAGAAAACAAAATTGCTGCAGATTCTAATGACAACCACAAGGCATTCTATAGTTATGTCATGACAATACTCAGATCTGCTCTGAGTTACAGCAAAATGGCAATACATATACAGAACCAACTGATATTGCCAACATATTGGTTGACAGGTTCAGTGCGAACCTTAGCCCCCCCATTCACCCCCTAAACAGCCTATCACAATACCTGAAGAATGCCAAGTCCCTATTATCACAGCTACACAAGTAAAAAACGCACTGTCTAAAGCCAAGAATACAGCTTCCATGGGACCTGATAATATCTCTGGCTGTTTTCTACATGAATTACAAAGTGAACTGGCACCACACCTGAGTACCCTGTTCAATCACAGCCTCATTTCAGGCTTTGTTCCTACCGAATGGTGCACTGCTACGGTCATCCCACTCCACAAAGTGGAAGTGACTACAGACCCTGGGAACTACCGCCCCATTAGTGTGACGAATCTGATATGTAAGGCTATGGAGCACATAATTATGGACCTTATAAATAAGGACATAGTGAATCTCCAAACTCTGGACCCCACACAGTTTTTGTTTGTGAAACGTAGATCATGCCTGCTCAACCTGATAGACTTCTTCGAGTCTGTCACCAGAGCTGTGGATGAGGTCAAGGTAGCTCACACAGCCTACCTAGATCTTGCCAAGAATTTCGACACCATCTCTCACTCAGGAATCACAGATAGACTCACGAAACTAGCCATAAACCCCTATGTCATAAGATGGGTTGCCAACTGGCTCACTGACAGAACCCACACTGTGAAACTAGCGGACTACAAATCTGACTACCAACCAGTTATAAGTGGTGTCCAACAGGGATCGGTCCTAGGTCCTCTCCTGTTTGGCATCTACTTCTCTGAAGTTCAAGCCAACACAAAGGGACTCTGGCTGACCAAGTTCGCAGATGATTGCGAACTGGGAGCCGTTACTGATTCTCCAACTGATGTAGACATTCTACAAAAACCTCACTGACACCAGTGACTGGTGCCAGAACCATGGCCTTAAGCTCAATGCCAAAAAGTGCACTGTCATTCCCTTTGGGAAAAATTTGGTGCCCATAAACTACCACATAGGTGGTAGTCCACTAAACACTGAAGGTGTGATAAGAGACCTGGGGACACAGGTTGACAGCAACCTCTCCTCTGATAACCACATTGCCACTGTAGTCAAAAAGTCCTTCTATGTGGCACATCTTATTACAAAAGGTTTCTCATCCAGAAAGAAAGAGGTCATAATCCCTCTCTACTTGTCCCTCATTAGACCTATTATAGAATACAACACCCCATTTGGTATGTACGTCACTAGACATCTACAACAACTGGAAAGGTCACAAACATACCTCACTAAGAGGATTTTAGGCCTTAGACACATGTTCTATACGGACAGACTCAAATAACTCCAGCTATACTCTGGTCTCTTATCACCTACTTGGAGGCGATCTCTGCTTGACCTACAAACCCATGTCTGACCCAGAGCTGCTAGATATGCTACACCTAAAGAAATCCCAATCCCTCAGTGCCACACTCTCCAGGGACCTAAACCTCATCACCACAATAAACAGAACATGCTGGAGGGACATGTACCTAGCCCAGAGACTTCCAATACTCTGAAACAAACTTCCCATTCACGTCAAATAGAGCACTTCATTGGCTCTCTTTAAGAGAAATCTTGACGAGTGGATGGGCAATAGGATGTTCAGCCTGGGGATCACTTCAGTGGCCCTGCTTGACAGGGGCACTGGGAACTAACTTTGGGCGGCATGATGCCAGGGAATCTTATTGGACTAGGCTTATATAGGCTCCAGGGCCATTAGCCTAGTACACACCTATGAACCTATAAGTTACATGCATTGTAATGATTTTTTTTTAAATAGCGTATCAAACATTGGCCATGCATCTGTGCAGCTACATGCGTTTTATCCCTTTTTAGGTACTGATAAGTGAATTTTCATAAAGCAGTTTCTCTTACTGCTTAGTTTATAACACTGAAAAACTACAAACACTGGCTAATAATCATGTGACCCTACAGATATTATTATTATTAGTAGTAGTAGTACAAAGTCTATTTTCAAGCCAGGAAGAAAGTCGCTCTGAAGTTCCATATCACTACTCATTCATGTAAAGATGACACTTTCTTCAAGATTAGTTAAACACCATTTCAGGCAAAACCAAACAATGCAATAATCCCCAAGGTTGTGTGATCTCAATGTAATAATTAGTAGTGGAGGTGTGACCTTAATGTAATAATAATCACTGCAGGCATGATCTTAAATTAATAATAATTAGTAGTGCAGGTATGATCTCAATGTCATAATTAGTGCAGGTGTGATCTCAAGGTAATACTAATTATTAGTGCAGGAGTGATCTCAATGTAATAATAATTAGCAGTGCCGGTGTGCTCTCAAAATAATAATTAGTAGTGCATAAATGATATCAGGGTAATAATTAGTAGTCCATGAGTGATCTCAATCTAATGATCACTGGTGCACGCATTATCTCAATGTAATCATAATCAGTAGTGCATGCATGACCGCAATGTAATAATATCAAACAGTGCAGGTCTGACCTCAATGCAATAACAATTACTGCAGGTGTAATCTCAAAGCAGTAATAATTAGTGCAAGTGTGATCTCAATGTAATAATTAGTAGTGCAGGTGCAATCTCAATGTAATTAGTAGTGCAGGTGTGATCTCAAGGTAATATTAATTAGTAGTACAGGTGTGATTTCAATGCCATAATAACTAGTTCAGGTGTGATCTCAATGTAATAATTAGTTGTGCAGATGTGCCCTCAATGGAATAATAATTCGTAGTGCAGGCATGATCTCAGTGTAATAATTAATATAGGAGTTAAGATCACAATGTAATAATTAGTAGTGCAGGTGTAATCTCAATGTTTTAATTTAGGTCCAGGTGTGATCTCAATATAATTAATAGTGGAGCCATGATCTCAATATAATAATTTTGCATGGGAGATCTCAGTGTAGTAATGATTAGTAGGCAGTGGCATAATCTCAGTGTAATAATTAGTAGTGCAGGTGTGAAAATGTATTAATTAGTAGTGGAGACAAAATTAAAAGGGTAATCAGGTACATTATACAAAAAATACAAACATTTTCCTGATTATCCTTTTATTTTCTCTGTGCTGCCTCTCTCCTACGTTGAAAGTCTCCCGGTTTCTTTTTTTTTTTTTTTAATTAAAAACAAACAAAAAAAAAGGCAAGAGAGATCTCCATTGCTTCCTTTACACAGTACTAATTTACTGCCCAAATGTGGGAATGAAAGTCCCATATGCATGTGCAGTACATCAAGAAAGCCCCATGATACAGGAAAAATGAGGAAGAGCAACACCAAGCCATTATATAAGGGCATAATTTAAGAAAAGTAAGTAACTTTGTTCTTTAATAATGTCATTGTTTAATAGCAATAACTGACATCATGGTGTGGTATATATTGAAGATTTACCCATGGCTGGCTTTGTTTAATCACGCAGGCTTTGCCTTTGTGATTAAACTACACCAACAGTGGGTAAATCTTCAATATACCACACCCACATCATCGGTTACTGCTATAGTAATGCAGGTGTGATCTCAATGTAGTAATAATTAGTGGTGCAAGTGTGATATCAATGTAATAATTAGTAGTGCAGATGTGATATCAATGCAGTAATCAGTAGTGCAAGCATGACTTTAATGTCATAATTAGTAGTGCAGGTATGATCTCAATGTAATAATAATTAGTGCAGGAGTGACCTCAATGTAATTACGACACACATTATCTCAGTGTAATAATTATTACTGCAGGTGTTACATCAGTGTAATCTTTCATAATGCAGGTATTATCTCACTCTAATAATTAGTATTGCAGGTGTTATCTCAGTGTAATAAGTAGTGCAGGTGGGCGTGGCGTTAATGTTATAATTATACGTGGAGGTATTCAATGTAATAATTAGTAGGTGGAGGTGTGATCTCAATGTAATATCAGTATGTGGAGGTGTGATCTCAATGTAATAATTAGTAGGTGGAGGTGTGATCTCAATGTAATTAGAAAGTGGTGGCATGATCTCAGTGTTAGTGCAGGTGTGATCTCAATGTAATAATTAGTACTGCAGGTGTTATCTCAATGTAATAATTATTAGATGGAGGTGTTATCACAATGTAATAATTAGTAGTGGAGGTGTGATCTCAATGTATTGATAATTACTAGTGCAGTTGTCACACCAATGTAATAATAACTAGTAGGTGGAGTTGTGATCTCACTGTAACAACATGTTCTCAACATAATAATTAATAGTGCAGGCATGAATAATATCAATGTAATAATTAGAAGTGCATGTGTGATTTCAGTGTAAAAGTGATTAGTAGTGCAGGTGCAATCTTAATGCAATTAGGTGGAGATGGGATTTCAATGCAAAAATAATCAGTAGTGCAGGTGTGATCTCAGTGTAATACTTAGTACTGCAGGTGTGACCTCGGTGCAGAAATAATTAGTACTGCAGGCATGATCTCAGTGTAATAATTAGTGTAGGCATGATCTCAATGTATTAATTAGTTGTGCAACTGTGATCTCAATGTAAATGTAAAAATTTGTAGTGCAGGTGTGATCACAGTGTAATAATTAGTAGTGCAGGGGTGGCCTCTGTAATAATTAGTGCAGCTGTGATCTCAATGGAATAATAATTAGTTGGTGGCGGTGTGATCTCAATGAAATATTAGTGCAGGTGTGACCTTAATGTAATAATTAGTAGTGCAGTTGTGATCTCACTGTAATAATAACTGGCAGTGCAAATGGCAGTGCACGTGTGATCTCATTGTAATAATAGTGGTGCAGGTATTACCTCAGTGCAGTAATTAATACAAATGTGATCTCGCTGTAATAATCCGTAGTGCAGGTATGATCTCAATGTAATTATAACTGATAGTGTAGGTGTGATCCCAATGTAATAATTAGTAGGTGAACTCAATGTAATAATTAGTAGTGCAGGTGTGATCTCAATGTAATTATAACTGATAGTGTAGGTGTGATCCCAATGTAATAATTAGTAGGTGAACTCAATGTAATAATTAGTAGTGCAGGTGTGATGTCAATGTAATGAAATTAGCACTGCAAATGTGATCTCAATGTAATAATTAATAGCTGAAGGTCTCAATGGACAGATTCTTTCCCACAGGTCACATATATGCCACTGGTAAATATGATATATTCTTCATACCTGTGCCATGAGGCTTGAGCAAACTATTTTTATGCTAATATGATTGAGCTACTTTAGGTTTCAGTGTGTTCCTCTGCTAGTGAAGTTTATAATCTTGTGTACTGATACATGCCTAAATGGAATGGTTAAAACAGCAAAGTACACATACAGAAAAGTTCTGAAACTTGCAGAGCAAGGAAAGCATGAGACATCAGCAAGAATTAATACCTTACAAAACCAATAAGAGAAACTGAGTTATAAAAAAAAGTTATAAAGTTCTAAGTTTTACTTTTCTGAAATAAAAGCCACTGCCAAACAGCTCTAAGTTTGTAGATGACTACAAGCTAGGAGCAGTCAACGAATCCCCAAATGACTTAGCCATTCTGCAGGAAGGTCTTCTCTAAATAAATAACTGATGCAAAAACTACGGACTTAAACTAAATGTCAAAAATGCATTATTATATCCTTTGGACATTGTATCCTAGTCATCTATCCCTCTACTACATTGACAATATGCCCCTAAGAGCTGACCTAGTTGTTTGGGATTTGGGACAGTATAGGGACAGCGACTTTTGACCAACATGTTTCCATTTTTGTAAGAAAGTCCTACACTGCACATCTTATAAACAAAGGGAATGTGTTTAGATCTACAGATGTCATTGTCCCACTTTACTAAGCCCTCATTAGGCCAGTCATGGAATATAATGCTGTCTTTGGTATGTATCTGTCCAAACGCATGCAACAATTGGAACACCCACAGAGATACCTTACTAAAAGGATACAAGACCTAAACAATATGTCTTACATGGACCAACTCAAAGCCCTGTCACTAAACTCAGTATCCTGCAGACTGCTAAAAACTGACCTGTGTCTTGCATACAAGACATCCTCCGACCTATTACTGATGGATTTAGTGCACATCAGCAAGTCAAATGGCATCAGATATACTCGGTCCAGGGATCTAAATGTCTTCTGCAACATCAACAGAACAGTTTGGAAGGACAGATATATCTCGCATAGGATACTGCTGTTATGGAACAGACTCCCTATAAACAAAAGTTCACCCCCTGTCTATATACAAGTGCAACTTAGATCCACAGATGGGAAACAGAAAATTTACCCCAGGACTTCTCCCTGTACTACTAATGTGCAGATGCAGCTCCTAAATGCTTTACCCCATGCATGGGTCCCCTCAAATTATCTATGGTATGATCCCAGTTATTCTCATTAGGGTAATATATAATTATTGACCACAGGATGGTTATTTCAAGCACAAAAAGGGAAATTGGCTAAGTTTAAAATGTGCCAAAAGGGCAGCTAGTCTAGTACTTACATATGAACCTACAAAATTTCACTTATCAGAAACTGAAATGTGATAAAACTCATGTGGCTGCATAGATGCATGGCCACTGTTTGCTATAGTCAATATTTAGTTTTTAATTGAAAGCTCTTGTGCTTTGGGGTCTGCTGAGAACTCATAGGAAAACATTTATATAACGTTACCATGCACTGTACACTCTTTGGCGTTTCTATCTTTTGATCTCAATTTAAGAAAACAACAGGATGAATTTAAGACATGTTGTGCACGGGCAAGCCAGTCAATGTGGTAATGCAGACAGACATGTTCAAGTGTTTACAGCAGTTCTTATCTGTTTTTCAGTGCAGCTACCATACTTTTCATCAAAGGATAATGGGTTTTGCTTCCAGAACAAAGCACACATTGCATGTCACTGGTCAGTGACTTTATGCACTAGTACATATATGGAACTAGGACTTGGTATATAAAGTTATGGAACCATGAGAATTGCAAGACGGTCAGTATATTTAGCTGGTATTGTTTGCAAAATAAGTAAAGAAAAAGAAATCTTATACTAAAATAACATTAAAAGCATATGCTTACATCATGATTAGAAAAATGAGAGAAAGTCACATTTGCTCAAGCTTGAAACTGGAGTTTATTAAAACTAAAACAAAGCAGTACAGGACCGTACAGCAATAGATGAAAAATAACACAACCAAACTGCATCTATTGGGCCTGATTCCAAAAGATGTTCTCAACTGAAGTGATCGCTTACACTTGAGAAAAGATGTTTTAGAATCTCTTCCTCAGTGTTAAGTGTATAGATAGGCCCAACACCAAAGTAAGTCACTTACACTGAGAGGAACTCTTGTAATCTGAAGAGGCTGCTGCCACCAATAGTCACAATAAAAAACAATTATTCACAGGTGCTCCACGTTTAGTAACATACTACATCAAATAAAGTTCAAAACTCATACAAATTTCTTATTCACTTATGGTGGTAGGAAAGCAACCATAGTTAAGTCTTTTACTTTTCCCCTGACGCCAAGTGCAGGTGAAGGAAAAATAGTTTACTGTTCTCTCTGTATGTCTCTCTCTCTCTTTTACTGCTGTAATAAACTGATTCAGAACAGTCTATGCACTTGTTGACACAGTTACAAATGAAAAAGTCTTCTTGGTAGCAACACAAACAGATTTCAAAACAGTTCACTTTCTCTTGCTCTCTCTCATTTGTAGCTGAGGTTTTGGTTGCTGAACTCACACTAGCCAGTTGCAGAAATTAAAAAGTAGGCAAAAGTGTACCTGTTTTCCAGTGGGTCTTTGTCTTCTCCAGACTTCAAAATTAACTTAAGAAGCGCAAAATAACAAGGGTTTCTAGTGTTTTCTACCAAGCATGTAGAAAGCTCAATACAATTCTTGAATGCGGACTTCAGGATAACAACTGTGACTGAAGTTGTGATGCTACTGGAGAACAGGTAGAATGACAAAAGTACTTTTGTGGGTAAACAGTTAACCGACACATCTTTCAATAAAAAGTTCAAAACAAAGTATTTTGCTCTGGTTCTCAACCATAAATCTTGAACCAAACTTTCAGGTTTAAGAGCTGACTGCACTCCTCCTCCTCCTCCTACACCAATTACACTGGAGACGTGGTTCCTAACTCCTAATACTCTAATGGCGTATCCACTTTTCATCACAGCGCACCATCCGTCTCTCTCTCTCTCTCGAATACCCTCAAGCCTCCAACAAAGCTCTCTCACTGAGTCTTCCAGACCCAACAAACTGCCATTATTCCATAAGACACTTGTTAACTAGGCAGCTGCCTAGCCTACCCGCCTTATTAGGTGTAAACATAAAAGGGTCCATTACCTCCCATACCCCAACTACCATAAAAAGCTTGCTTGACTAAGGGCCCTATATCCTCTGTAGTCCCCATCTATTAGCACCATCAAGCTATGTTACATATGCCATACATGCTTTTACAGCATTCATAGTGTGTCAAATGCAATGGCAATTATTCAATATTTGATTATCTTTGCTAAGTTGCTGAAAGAGCTCTCTCAGATTATGTTAAAACAATGGGTTTGAAACAACTCTTGAACTCTTACCTATACAAGTTAATGAGTTTAGCTACAATTTCACACATTTCTTTTAAAACGAAATCTTCATATAACAGTATACAGTATAACTAAATTTGTGTGTAGGCAGTACTGCATACAAGGGACACAGCACAACTATTCAGTTTGTGTCAGTGGTTCAACAGGTAGTACAGGTAGTACACACACACACACACACACACACACACACACACACACACACACACACACACACATCTTTGGTGCAGAAAATCAGAAGGCTGCAGGTTCTATTCCTACCCCAGGTAACTTGATTATTTTTTTTCCATTACTGATGCTGCAGTATAGCATTAGGGGTGCTGTACTCCAGAATGTGCTGTCCTTTGCATAAGGCATTAAACTGAAAGGTGAGTGGATTTTCATTAAACCTGCCTCTACAAGTTGGAATAATAAAAATAAGTTCTCATAAAACATTAGATGTCTTAAAAAATGATAGAACATCTTCATGGAGACTCATCGCCTCAATCTGTCTACTTGTATGCAGGCATGACTTTTTCATTAATTTGTACAAAATATGCACATATATTTTAGTCAAAATTTCTACAAGTTTTGGAGATATTGTACATATCTTCTTTTCGTAAATTGTCTGTAAACGGTTTCTTATACTTTTCTCATCTTTATTCCTGCTAATATAGAGTGCTTTCCTGCTCATTACACTATTTGTTCTTATATTTTATTCAACCTTAGCCTTGGTCATAGCTGAAAAGGGTCCTCAGGCTAGCCCACTTACCTGGACAGCATATATATGTGAGGTCGAAATTGAATAAGAATTTTCTTGTCACTTTGGTGGATCTGTTGATTTAGTTTAGTTGATGTACATTTAAGTCACAGTTCCTGTTACTGATCAGAATACCATGTTTACTTGGTACTTCCCTAGTGCTCTTTATTTTCCAAAGACACAGTGGAAACGCATCTTGCAGGAGAAAATGAATTTATTTATGCTACTAAACCACTGCTGTCCCGAGTCCCTGGTTCAAGGTCTACTCCTTGTAGCTTAGCCTGTCATAAACATGCATGTTCCCTAGTATAACTGATCCATGAAATCGCATAGTCTGCCTTCATTTCTTCAAGAGTAATTCTTCAAGACCCAATATAACCTTCAGTGAAGAGTAGAAACATTTACTAAATAGCTTACTAGTATACACTGAGGCACTGTGACAAACAGGTATCACAAAGTATGACATCGACATCAATCATTATAGAAACTTCCAGAATATCATGCCATTTTAAAGCTGTCGCACCAGGTAGAATTTCTCCAAATGAAAATGAATAAAGAAAGATATATTGTAGGGAATAGTGGCATCAAAAGTGTATACCGAGACTTCATTTTTATTTTTTTTTCTGTGGGAGTTCAAATTGTAATAACTGACCCCTAGCTTAGATAGAGGTCAACAGAGGTTTCAAAGCAAATAATGCAGACCACTCAGGTTTTATTTTATTTATTTTGCATCTGTTTACCAGGATAGTCCATCTGGGCAAGAAAACCCTTGTCAGTTCAGGCCTATGGAGAAAAACTCCAAATACCAAACAAAAATTAAAATAGTTACAATGGTTAGAATAAAACATGTTAGGAAAGATATACCAATAATTTGTACAATACTATACAAATAGACTTAAAAAGTCAAATTAAACATACAAGCCTTTAGGATACATAGAAAGGCATAATAAAATAGATGAAAAGATCATTTTAACAATGAAACATAACAGATTAAAGGGAAAAAAGAAAGTAAAAAGTAGTAAGTCTAGTAAAGGCAAAACAGAATGCAATAGAAAACAGACGAAGCAACAGAATGCAATAGAAAATAGATGAAGCAAGCATTTTCTTTTTATCTGTGAACTTCTGCCTGTGTTGTGCCCAGTAACACCCACTAGGCTAAAAATGCCTTAAGTCAGAAGTAGAACCAGAAAAACTTCTGGGTTTAGTGTGGTAACATTCTAAGCAATTGTAAGGGCTTGTTTTTGACTTAGTGATTAGTTATTTTTGAAGCTAGGATTAGGAAAAACATTCACAGTAGAGTATTTAACAGTATTAACATACAAGCTTCAAGGTGCTTGATGAAAAGTCAAGCTAGGACACTGACACAACCACAATTAAAGCACTTTTTAAAATGCTTTACTAACAAAGAAAACTACTACTTAAACTGTTAATTAACATAAATCATCCTATCCCTTTAAGCTTTGAAGAACCTCATGTTCAAACAATATTTACTAGATTAATACCTTTCACAACCAGATCAGGCATGATATTCAACCAGTGATCAATCACCTATAGCAAAAGTTCCACATTTCCCTCATGCATCAAAACACACACCTCTGCAACATTAAATAATGAACAGGATGACAGCAGAAAAACTTATACAACTGTGCACAGGTCTAGAAAAGGAAAACTAGCCTGAACTGGTTCTCCAGCTAAGACATATTCACATTACTTGGAGAGATCTGTCTGCCTGAATTGCATGCTTCTCATGTCTGGAAGATCATCACGCAATATCAACTCACACACTGCTTTCCCAGGAAAAGCAGACTGTGTATTCTTTACGCTTTGTAGTGAAACAAGAGAAACATATCTCATGATGTGTACCACAACAACAGAAATAAATCTCATGCTATGTAGTGAAACAGCATAAACAGAAATAAGTATCATATCTCAAGCAAAGTAAATTTTCCTCTTCTTGACTATCAGTACAGAGAATAAAGACTAAAAACTGTTAACAACCCGCTTCCTGTAGACAAAGGTTTCACCCACTCAGCCTACATTGCCTACTGCTCGACTCTGAGTAAGTCACTTAACCAGACAATGCTCCTGTATCACTTTGAAAATGGACACTTGCATCTGGTGGGCTTACCTGGTTAAAAACAAACAAATAAATAACAGTAAAATCACCACTGTTGGTAAAACTGTTCTGGCTTACTTCATGTGGAAGGTGGTTTGCTGTGTCAGTTTGAATAGGTTCCAGGACCATTCTCCCTGCAACCTTACACAGTAAGCTAGTGAGGCTAAATGGTTTGTAATTACTGGAGTCTGTGGAAGGGCTACCCTTGTGGACTGGGCCCACAAAAGCCTGCTCCTAGATATCAGGGACATGCCCATTTTTTAATGTCTTACTTAAAAATGCATATAAGGGCTACACTAGATAACTTAGGCTTCCTGCTATGTTGTTTGTTCCCATGGAACTTGTGTTTCTTAACGTACTAATAGCAGAGGTGACCATTTCAGATATAATTTGGATGAGATCATGCTACAGGGAGTAAGAGTCGATAAAGAAACCATTTGTGGACAGAAATGTGTCGCAAATCTGCACATCAGCCCTTTAAATGCTGTCCAGCTATTGCTGTAAATATGCGCCGTTGTTTGATCACTAAAGTGTCTGCTTTTAACTCAGCTTGCTTGATGACTGGACCCTCTAATTCCTTCATCACACAAACTTGTTTCATGTTCTGGACAAAAAGCCATCATAGTCCAACAAATCAAAATCAATCACATTTTTTCTTTTTTTCAGTCAAATTTGCAAATGTTATTACAGTTTTATGGCATTTTACCAAGTATGGCATTCAGGTGGGTTTGGTGTGATGGTTAATGTGTTCACCTCACAATCACAAGGTACAAAGTTTGATTCTGATCTCAGGTAGTTGGTTAGGCTTAAAATGTCTCTTTAGGGCAGCTAGCCTACTCTGAACCAATGAACCTAAGATGATAATGTTCAGTTAGGGTCCCTAATTTCCACAATGTCAGTTAACATTCACTGCATTTGTGAACTGACATGATGCTTGCCCAGTATTTTATATTCCACCTCCGCTTTTGTTCTGCTTCACTCTGAGCCACAAATGTAGCCATTATCAGCGACACTCTCAGACATGCCTGCATCACATAATCTACCCTATCTGCCACTTACTACTGGTTTGTAATGCCTTTAGTATGTGGTAAGGCAGTGCAAACAGCAAAAACATATTGCTCTAAAGGGATTTAATGTGTTGAATGCCAAAAAAACTAAAACCCTACAGCCATTTTCTGCTTGGTAAGCAGAGTTTTGGTGCCATAATCCCATCATTATGGTACAGTATTTTCACTTTTTCACTTCTAGGCAGAGGTCGAGCCTCATTTGTTCCAGTCACGTTTTGCTGTATTGCCGACTTTGCTGCTTCAAACACAGTCTGTTGTACTTGTCACCCAGCAAATCTTATTTTATTCATTCCTTCCAGGTAACCTTCTAATCTACACCACGCTTAATATCAGGCTAAGGTAGGGCACAAAACTCCTCCAACCTTCTATACCATGCTTAATATCAGTCTAAGATAGGGCACAAAACTCCTCCAACCTTCTACACCACGCTTAATATCAGGCTAAGGTAGGGCACAAAACTCCTCCAACCTTCTACACCACGCTTAATATCAGGCTAAGGTAGGGCACAAAACTCCTCCAACCTTCTACACCATGCTTAATATCAGGCTAAGGTAGGGCACAAAACTCCTCCAACCTTATCAGTCTAAGGTAGGGCACAAAACTCCTCCAACCTTCTACACCATGCTTAATATCAGTCTAAGGTAGGGCACAAAACTCCTCCAACCTTCTACACCACGCTTAATATCAGTCTAAGGTAGGGCACAAAACTCCTCCAACCTTCTACATCATGCTTAATATCAGTCTAAGGTAGGGCACAAAACTCCTCCAACCTTCTACACCATGCTTAATATCAGTCTAAGGTAGGACACAAAACTCCTCCAACCTTCTACACCCTGCTTAATATCAGTCTAAGGTAGGGCACAAAACTCCTCCAACCTTCTACACCATGCTTAATATCAGTCTAAGGTAGGGCACAAAACTCCTCCAACCTTCTACACCATGCTTAATATCAGTCTAAGGTAGGGCACAAAACTCCTCCAACCTTCTACACCATGCTTAATATCAGTCTAAGGTAGGGCACAAAACTCCTCCAAAAGCACAAATGCTCACAAGAATAGCAATGCTTGTACTTTTAACTTCTGTAATTTCCCTTTCATCTCTATTCCAAATCATGCACTGAAATTTCACTGCTGTTTCTTTGTTGTATTTTGTTAATATCACATTCTCTGTTCTGTATATAGTGGACAAGCTTAGACATTATTCCTTCAACAATATTTTGATTTCCAGTCAAAGAGACTAATCACTAAATGAGATGAAATGCAGTTATATTAGGCAAAAAAATCTTTTCTAAGTATCTGGAAGCCAGGCCATGATAGACCATTGGGTTATTCAAACATTCCTTTAGGAGGATTTGGAATGCATACATCTCAAATAAATGTTAATTATGGTGTACTAGCTTCAGCTATAAGAACTAGAAAGAAAACTTTTGCCAACTCAGTTCCTGCATGACTATGTCTAGATGCTGTAATTAATTGTTCCACTATTGTTACACATCCATGACAACTGCTGACACAGGACGTATTGCTTTACTGTAGTAATTAAACATGAGCTATCTGGTTTTCTTACGAGGCACATGGCTGTGCTCTACGGTGTTAAGCTAGAGCAACAAAACAACTCCACAGTGGTCTCTGATATTTCCTGATGGCCACTTATAATGTAATACTGTTGAATTACGATTTACTTAGGCAGACGTATATACAGCAGTTTCAACTTCACATATTCACATATTACTGTTTTCACTGCATTCACTGAGCGGTGTATTACCCCAAACTGAAAGGGTCCTACAGAAGTTTATAAAGTCCTTTCCTGAAGAATCTCTATTCAATTAAATGCTCAGGAACAGGAACAGTATTAGGGATATCATCTATCACTAACATGGGGAGGCACCTTCTCAATAACAGTCCTCCTCATAAAGTGGGCCACATCACCAAACAATGCAAGGGGTACATGAAGCCATCATTTTCCCTAAGTTAATGCTCTGTCACTACCATGGGGGGGGGGGGCACCTTCTCATTAACAATCTTTCTCATACTGTGAGCCACAGCACCAAACAATGCAAAGAATACATAAGACCATCATTTTTCTTGAGTTAATGCTCTATCACTACCATGGGGAGGCACCTTCTCATTAACCATACTTCTCATATTGTGAGGCACAGCACTAAACAATGCAAAGAATACGTAAGACCATAATTTTTCCTGAGTTAATGCTCCGTCACTACCATGGCGCGGGGGCACCTTCTCATTAACAATCCTTCTCGTATTGTGGGCCATATCACCAAACAATGCCAGGGGTAAATAAAGCCATCATTTTCCTTGAACTAATGCTCTGTCACTACCATAAGAGTCACCTTCTCATTAACAATCCTCCTCATATTGTAGGCTATATCACCAAACAATGCAGGGGGGTATATAAGGCCAATATTTTCCCTGAGTTAATGCTCTGTCACTACAACGGAAGAGACACCTTCTCATTAACAATCTTTCTCATATTGTGGGCCATATCGCCAAACAATTTGAGGAGTACATGAGGTCACCATTGCTCCTGAGTTGTCACTACCATGGGGGTGGCACCTTCTTATTAACAATCATCATATTGTGGGCCATATCACCAAACAATGCGAGGGGTACATGAGGTCATCATTTTCCCTGAGTTAATACTGTGTCACTACCATGGGGGAGGCACCTTCTCATGAACAATCCTTCTCATATTGTGAGCCATATCACCAAGCACTGTGAGGGGTACATGAGGCCATCATTTTCCCTGAGTTAATACTGTGTCACTACCATGGGGGAGGCATCTTCTCATTAACAATCATCATATTGTGGGCCATATCACCAAACAATGTGAGGGGTACGAGGCCATCATTTTCCCTGAGTTAATACTGTGTCACTACCATGGGGGAGGCACTATCTCACTAACAATCCTTCTCATATTGTGGGCCATATCACCAAGCAATGTGAGGAGTACATGAGGCCATCATTGCCCCTGAGTTGTCATTACCATGGGGGAGGCACCTTCTTATTAACAATCATCATATTATGGGCCATATCACCAAACAATGCAAGGGGTACATGAGGTCATCATTTTCCATGAGTTAATGCTCTGTCACTACGATGGGGGTGTCAACGTCTCATTAACAATCCTCCTCTTAATCGTCTGATACATGCTGTTTATTTACCTTATTTTTATCCTACTCTTTTAAGGATCTTAAATCAAGACAGAAACCACTTTGGGTTGTTTTCACAACTACATTTTTCTGTGGATTCACCATCAAAATATGGGACTCTCCATTGCACCAGTTTCCATTACTTGCCCTGTCTGGTTTTCTAATTTTGACTTGTTTCCTTTTCCTCATTATTTTCCCATACCCGTTTACTTTTTCCATATTTTATACAACTCAAATGTATATATCCCATTAATTTTATCTTTAGGAGTTTTCTGTTGTAATACCCTACAGACATCTATCTGCATATCACATGACTGTCTAGTGACTTCTTTGTTTTCCTAGTTTTTCTCTGCTCCAAAGCTGATTATGAGTTTCACATCGACTCTCCTATACAAATAAAACTTTGAGACATATTACAGATTCACTGTCCTACTCACCTTCTGTAAATGTCACCAAGAGTCCACTCCAAAACTAGGTGCTGTCTTCATCAGTCTATTTTACCTAAAAGTCGTCCATTCCTGACTGTCTGGCCCTTTTATCACATGCATAATGCCATTCAGCAATGGAGTCAGAATCCACTGCAGGCAGACATTTCCTCTAACTCTTCATATAATACCATCCACACATGCATTTTTGAAGGCTACAGCTAGCACTGTACACAAAACTGGAAAATGAAACCTTTGTCTTGTATTTCGTAGAAAATATTTTTAATTACAGGTGATATATCTTGCATACACATTTTTGCATTTCCTAAGTTAGGCAACAGCTCCCCAGTATCACTCAGTCATAACATCCAAGCTAAAACTGTGCCTTCTCTTTTTAGAATTGTTGCAAAAAATGTATTGTTTTCCTGTTCATATACAAACATCATTCTGACCATTATGTATACTATCTGCCTTTGTTTCAACCGCAGGTCAAGTCTGAGTTTTGAGCTCTCGTTCTTTGTGTGATCTCTTTATCCATTTTTTCTTTATACCAGGCTGAACTCTACACCAGGATTCTCACCTTGGTCCTGGATATTGGTTTATAAATTCTCCTTGTTTTTCCCCAACTTGTGACATCTTGGTAAGTAACATGTTTCTCTTTGTTCAAAAGATTCAGTTGTCCCATATTTATTTATCTGTTCCTCAGAATTCGCCAGTCTACCAACTATATGCATATTTGTGCAAATTCCTAAATCATTTCAACTGGGTCATCTTCTTGTTCATGCATTCTCCAACCTTTGTGTCTTAACAGTTGTAGGGCAGTAATGAACTGCCAGCGAATACTGGCATTTGTTCCTTTTTATCCTTTTCTTCCAGAGCACATTTCCTTAAAGCTTCTGCTCAGCATCATTGAAAATTCTATAATAGTGCAATGTTGTTAATTTTTTTCCATTCCTCTGGTTCAGTGTACCAGTGCCCTGAACTAACCATCTATGAAGTTCTGCAGTATCATTTTGTTTCTTAGACCCTTATGAAGATTCTTCACTTCCATCATCCTGATTAGGCTTCTTAAACCAAATACTGATTCAGCTATTTTCTCAAACAACCCACTCTCTGTATCAGTTATAACACGTAAACTTCAAGGTGTTCAGCAGAAAGTCGACAGTTTCTTAATGACTTTTCTCTAGTTAGTAACTATATGTATAGTAGTATAGTAAGTAACATGCTCCATGTAGTATTAGTTACAGGAAAAAAAAGCACAAAGGACCAGATTCAATAAAGCCTACACTAAATGTACACTAAGTGTACACTGTTCTGAGTGAGCAGACAACACAGACATAACACACACTTTTTTCCTCCCAGTTTTAGTTTTTCTACGTATATTCTTGCAGCTTTAAAAGAAAGCACAAAAAATGCCATGAGAATTTTACTGAACGCATATTGTGTAGACTTAGTATAGGTTTTATTGAATCTGCAGCAAAGTGTTTTGCTGGCTTACAATATGCACCAAATGTGTAAGATTCCTTCACAAGACGAGACGCAAAACTTACAGTTAGTTATACACTATTTATTTTGTAAAAGCAGCTCTGGAATGCCGTTATTTATTAATCTGCTTAGTGGCTTATTTAAAAGGAGGCTTGTTTATGAAAGAAAATTTCTGAGATAAAATAGAATAGCATTTGTAGATTTCTTTTGCATTTCTTCACTTTTATTTATCATTTGAGAAGCCTATTTTGCAAGACCTAAACAGGTCAGGAAAAGATTTTCAAAGAAAAGTCAGGGACAGACTATAGGGACACACATCAGGTATAACTTAAGTATGCATTAATATGCCCACTGACCAAAACAACAGGACTAATGCTGTCTTAAAGGATTCCAAGGTTTGGACTTTTCCTAACAGATAGTGGCACTTTTTCTATGATTTAACAATAGATTGTGGAACAAACTTCATACTATTACTTTTCTCTCTCTGCTATTTTTCCCTTAAGGTGTGTAAAATGTGGGTTCAGGTGCCTAGGCAGTGCAACATTACCCTGTGGTACATTTAACTGGGGACACGTGGCTGAAGTGATATTCAGCTGCAGAGAAATATGGCTGTTTGCAAATTCCTGGTGGGGAAAGAGAAGCACACACTGCCATGCTCACAGTTTTAATAACCAAATGCATGGTGTCAGAAGATGTAATGAATGTTGTGTTCAGTATACAGTAGATACTTATGTAACTATAACATGTAGAAGTGTACTACAGCATGGAGGAAATCCTGCAGGCTACTGTAGTCACATTTATGCATTTTAGGTAATGTTCCCTAGACACTGTGAAGGGGGTAGTGGTCCACACACTCCAATTATAAAGGCACTGCCCATTGTGCACTGCATTTTTACTGCCACTGACATGCCCTCTGGCCAGCCTGCTGCTGATGCCTGCCATATTGCCTGCTGTCTCATGTTCCTTTGGGGACCATGGACATTGTTTTCCCTCTGTGTATTTCATAGGTTCATAGGTAGGTACTAGGCTATCGGCCCTAGGGCCCATACAAGCCTAGCCAAAAAATGTACCCTGGCTTTCGCCACCCAAGAAAATTATTTTCCTGTGCCCCTGTCGAGCAGAGCCACAGAAGTGATCCCCGGGGTGAATTTCCCATTTCCCATCCAATCATCAAGATTTTTCTTGAAGAGTGCTAATGAGGAGCTCTGTTTGACATAGATAGGTAGTCTGTTCCAGAGTATATACAGTCTCTGGGACAGGAATCTATCCCTCCAGCATGCTCTGTTTATTGTGGTGACAAGGTTAAAGTCCCTAGAGCGTGTAGCTCGGAGGGATTGGGATTTCTTTAAGTGGAGCATGTCCAACAGCTCTGGGTTTGACATAGCTTTGTATGTTAGGCAGAGATCGCCCCTGAGTAGGCGATATGCGATGGAGTAAAGCTGTAGTTTTTTGAGACTGTTTGCATAGGGCATATGTTTGAGGCCAGTAATCCTCTTTGTGAGGTATTTCTGTGGTCTTTCCAGTTGTTGTAGATGTCTTGTGAGGTACATACCAAAAGGGGCGTTGTACTCTATAATGGGTCTAATGAATGATGAGTAGAGGGGAACAATGACCTCTTTTTTTCTGGATGAGAATCCTTTAATCCTTTTGTGGTGAGATGAGCCACGTAGAAGGATTTCCTGACCACTGTGGCGATGTGATTATCAAAGGAGAGACTACTGTCCACCTGTGTCCCAAGGTCTCATCACATTTTCGGCATTAAGTAGACTACCAGCTATGTGGTAGTTCATGGGTACAGAGATTTTACCAAAGGGGATGACAATACACTTTTTGGCATTGAGCTTCAGGCCATGGCTTTGACACCAGGTATCTGTCTCATTGAGGCCCTTTTGTAGTTTGTCCACATCGTTAGGAGTTTCGATTATGGCTCCTAGTTTGCAGTCATCTGCAAACTTTGTTAGCCAAAGACCTTCTGTGTTGGCCTGCACTTCAGAGAAGTAGATACCAAACAGGAGAGGACCCAGGACTGAACCCTGTGGTACTCCACTTGTCACTGGGTCTGATGTCGGATTTGGAATCTGCTACTTTCACAGTGTGGGTTCTGTCCGTGAGCCAGTTGGAAACCCATCTTGTGACATAGGGATTTATACCTAGTTTAGTGAGCTTATCTATAATTCCAGAGTGGGAATTCCAGCTTTGGTTATTAAAGCTGTGAGCATGGCAGTGTGGGCTTCTCTTTGTCCCTTTTTTGAGGTTGGGTCTGTATAAGTGATTTTATTGATTATGCTAAGACTTCCCGATCGACAAAAAAAAAAAGAATAATGATTTGTATCATGTGATTTTTAACTTGAGAATTTGATTGGGTCTTATTCTTTTTAAATTGTATTTGTTTGTTTTGTTTTACATTTGTCTCAATAGTAGAACACATAAAAGCAAATAATCCAAAAAAAATGTCACAGCATACCTTCTCCTTTTAAAAATGGTTTAAGTGCTTGAACATAAAAGCAATTAAGTTAGTATCTAATATATGTATTGTTATTTATAAATATATTTTCTTAACAGATGAAATGTTTATTATATATGTATTTTATAGGAGAATTATTCGTGTATTATGCACAGCTGTATATTTTTAAAAAAAGAACATATTAATGTGTTTTTAACTTGAGAGCACACTTAACTAATTAATTCATTTAAATTAATTGATTGTGATTAATCAATTGAATTGTAAATAAAAAAGGGGGGAAGTGTGTAAGGTTTTGTATCTGATGCAGTTCTGTTTGTATTGAGTGTGAATAAAGGCAACAGAAGCACTTATAACCTTACCCTGCCTGGTGTCTGGTTCTTTTCAAGGAGAAGGTATCCTGTGACATTTTACATTTGTCTGATGAAGCAGTATTATACACTGCAAAAGCACTCACCATTTCTATTAAAGTCGAGTTTTACAAGTCGTAGCAGTTTGGAGTTTTTGCTGTTTGTTTTGTCTTTTAGTCAGCTTCAGCTGCTTTAGAATTTAAGCACATAGAAGGTGCCCTGAAGTTGGCCAGCCATTATATGCTTGGCAGGATATAACACATATAGCTACGGTTGCTGCAGCAGTGATCAATATGATGAATATCAGAAGGAGAGGAAGTACAGTGCTGGGTGATGTCAGTCTGCATAAACTGCATTATTAAAGGACTGTACAAAGGAGGAATAGCCTATCTGAAGGTCCTGGTTTATAGGAACCTGAATTACAGGTTAATTGCTTCAAATAGTGAAAGGTGGCCACAAATGTGGGTATCATAGTGTCACTCTTCTTAATTCCAAATTGGGCATGTGTGACGATTTTAACCAGAATTATATCTCAGAAAGGATGAATTCATTGCTTTACCTAAATTTTTAAGAACAGAGAGAAAGGGAACTACCCCCTGCAGTGCCAGTCCTAGGTCTTAACCTACAGTACTGCATTTTGCAGTAGAACATACAGTTATGACAGTATGTGGTCTGTAGGACTTCAGTGAAATGTGCTGTGTTTAATATGACATTTCTATGAGGCATAAATCTTGCTTGGTGGACTTGCAGCCACAGGTATAGTAGCCATGGCTACAGATCACAGCACATGGCATCCTACTACACTTCTACAAACAAGCAAAAAATGGCAAAGTGAGGAGCCAAGAATGAAAACAGAAGTTAATGCCTGGAGATTTTACTAACGCTCTCAAGATAAGAAAATACATATACTATGACCCTCTTTTAAAGCTATAATCTAAACTTCTCCCTTTTTTTTTTTAAAAATGAAAGCTACAGTCTGTGCTGTTAATATACAGTTTATGAGATAATTTTCCTAGACAGAGACTTTAACTACTACTATCAACCTTACACTAGCATGTCATGGCCATTACAGAAAGATACCCAGACAGTTCCAATAATAGTAGGAGCAACGGGGCTTATAAAAAGAATTTACAATCGTATTTAGATATGTTACCAATACACGTAAACTCCATAAGAACTGCAGAAGGAGTCATTATTGGGCACATTGCAGGTGCTGCGAAGAGCACTGCTGGCTCACATCAAAGATTGAAACAATACTAATTTCATGAACTTTAATCATACTTTGACTTAGGAATGGCGTCCATTCCCATCATGGTATTAGAAACCCAAAAGACTTGGAGAAATTAAAAAAAGAAATACTACTTTTAACCTTACACTAGCATGTCATAGCTATTACAGATTAAATACTACTTTTAACCTTACACTAGCATGTCATGGCCATTACAGATTAAATACTACTTTTAACCTTACACTAGCATGTTACGGCCATTACAGATTAAATACTACTTTTAACCTTACACTAGCATGTCATGGCCATTACAGATTAAATACTACTTTTAACCTTACACTAGCATGTTACGGCCATTACAGATTAAATACTACTTTTAACCTTACACTAGCATGTTACGGCCATTACAGATTAAATACTACTTTTAACCTTACACTAGCATGTCATAGCTATTACAGATTAAATACTACTTTTAACCTTACACTAGCATGGCATGGCCATTATGGATTAAATACTACTTTTAACCTTACACTAGCATGTTACGGCCATTACAGATTAAATACTACTTTTAACCTTACACTAGCATGTCATAGCTATTACAGATTAAATACTACTTTTAACCTTACACTAGCATGGCATGGCCATTATGGATTAAATACTACTTTTAACCTTACACTAGCATGTTACGGCCATTACAGATTAAATACTACTTTTAACCTTACACTAGCATGTCATAGCTATTACAGATTAAATACTACTTTTAACCTTACACTAGCATGGCATGGCCATTATGGATTAAATACTACTTTTAACCTTACACTAGCATGTTACGGCCATTACAGATTAAATACTAGTTTTAACCTTACACTAGCATGTCATAGCTATTACAGATTAAATACTACTTTTAACCTTACACTAGCATGGCATGGCCATTATGGATTAAATACTACTTTTAACCTTACACTAGCATGGCATGGCCATTATGGATTAAATACTACTTTTAACCTTACACTAGCATGGCATGGCCATTACAGATTGTACAGAAGCATCTGCATTTCTCAAAAACAATAATAAGGTTAATTAGAAGGATGTATAAGGGACTGGAGGCAAAAATCAAAGTGGGAGGGCTCCTGAACAGAGGAACCAGGCAGGGCTGCCCCTTTCCCCTTGGTTATTTGGGAAAGAAAATAAGGGACTCAGAAATTCAAGGATATAATTGGTATGGTGTTCAAGAAAAGTTGGCTTTATTTGCAGATGATATTGTTTTGTACTTGATGGAACCAAAAAAGGACATCTAAGTGTTGTGAAATATTCTAGACAGTTCCACTTTTTTGGGATATAAAATTAATGAAGCTAAAACAATTCCTATAGCTGTATCCACACATGAGTTGTTTCCAGCAATACCCATATTTATGGGGAGACGATAAAAAGAAGTATTTAGGAGTAAGGATTAAAAAGGATTTGGTTATGGCAGTTAATGATATGTTGGAAAAGACTAACAAAAGATAACAGAAAAAACGAGATACTGGAAGCACTTACATATGGATATGGATAGCAAGATATAAGCAGTAAAAATGTTTTAGTTACTTTAGTTTTATACAGAGGCAGACATAATTTTATCAACCAGAGAAGTTGTGGACAGTAATTTATAAAGAGATGAAGGATTTTATTTGGGAGGGGAAGAGAGCAAGACTCAAGTGGGATAAGCTGATCCTCCTAAAAGAACAAGGAGGTTTAGAATTACCCGATTTGAAGGGATATTTTAGAGTTACACAGTTAAGGCTCTTGTATACAACACAAGCAGAAAGCTACAATTCAAAGTACAAAGGGATGATGATGAAGCAGAGGGGATAATTCAAGAACTAAGGAAAGAATGAGATTTTGGATGCAGATCCTCAAGGAGAAAAACAACAGTCATACAGAAAATTACATTCGCAACATAGTAGAAAGTACACTAACAGCTAACCCAACACAGAAATTGAGAAAGGGGATTCTGCTAATAGGGATGACTGCAAGAATGGGTACAGATAATAGATGAGAGGGGGTTGGAATTTACTGGAGGAAGACGGCAAAGGAACCAATGTAACGGGAGCAAATAATTACAGAAGGAAAGGTAACAGAATAAAGGAAGAGGCCAAATGATATCTGGATTGCAGGCTAGTGAATGAATTCCCTATCAGGGATTGATATCCAAGTACAGACAAAGAGAATGGGATAGGGGAATACTAAATGAAGGATCTGCACTGGCTCAGTATTTAACTTAATCTAGAACAGAAGCTGCCGTTAAAAAAGGAATAATAACATATAATTATGTAGGGTATATAAAATAATGCATGATAACTATAGGAATCAAGAACAACGATAGTTGAGTTGAAAATACCTTTATGAACAAGACAACAAAGCTTTCAGGTTCAAAAACCCTTTCTCAGGAATATGAATGGATAATCAGATTGTCAGCTGACGTACCCCCTGGCTTGAATGCATCGGTATCATTAAAGCCTATATTGCAGAGAATACAGCAAACTAGATTAAAGTAGTTTTGATTTTATGTATAGCATATAATTATTATATAATTTTTCTTTCATGTTGTGTATGCTATTTATATTTAGCATTATGTCAAATTATTTCTGTATTAAGTTATAAGTAGTCTACGTACATGTGGTTTTGTGTAAAATCTATACATATATTTGTGTAGCTAAAATCTGTATAGCTTGATGTCATCATAACTATTACTGCATATAGCATATTTTGAAAAAAAGTTTTTACATGTTTTTAAATTTTATGGTCATGTGATGGTGGCTGCAGGTCATATGATCTATTTTTATTGTATATAAAGTGGGCGTTTTATTATACCTGTTGTAAACATTGAGAAAGGGTTTTTGAACCTGAAAGCTTTGTTGTCTTGTTCATAAAGGTATTTTCAACTCAACTATCGTTGTTCTTGGATCTATTGTTTGTTCCAGTGCTTTGTTTCAACTATAGGAATCAGTCAGAAGAGGTCAAAAAAGATTGGGAAGAGAGATTAGATATGCAATTCACAAAGAAACAATGGGAGTATGTATGAGTGTCTCCCACATATGCAACAAAGTCTGGAAAATTTAGGATATTTGCCTGAAAGTGTTTACATAGATACTTTTATACCCCACACAGACTCAAAATAATTTTTCCTCAAGTAGACAGCAAATGTTGGAGGTGTGATGGGGAAGAAAGAGGTAACTCAGAACAGGTCCACTATGTAATCCCGAATTTCAGTATTTCGAAATTACATAGCCGAAAACCCAACTACAACACACATTTCGGAAACCCCATAACTGCGAAATTCAACATCTCGAATGTACTCCACACATACAGCACACACATACACACAACTCCCCCCCCCACAATCAAATAAATAATACTACATTACAGATAAGCAAGTGGCAAGCCCTCTGCACCCCCCCACACCCTACTTTTATATTCTAACTCCAAGATCACACAAAGGAAACTCACACCCACACATTTTACAGTCCCTCACACACACACATCACAGTCACAACACACACTTACACATACTAAAGCCCCTAACGAACACACTTACATATACATACTTACCTAAACTTCCACCCATCCATCCACACACTGCACCAGCGGAAGGGGAAATTCAATATCTCCGTGCTTCGGGATTTTTGAATTTTGCACTTCTGCGGGTTTCTGAATGTTGTGTTTTCCGCTATGCAATTTTGAAATACTGAAATTCGGGATATCAGTATTTCGGGATTGCATTGTGGACCCCTGAGAACATATTTTGGGAGTGTAATGAGTTTGTAGGCTTTAGAACTTCCATACACAGTACTCCGTTGGGAATACTGGGCAAGCAAATGAGTGCAACTAAGGAAATGATTTTTTGAGCTGGGATGGAGAATGTGAATTGCCTTGTTAAGTTTAATTCTGGTGGCTGCCAAAAAAGCAATTACTAGAAAATGGAAATTAAAATCTAAATCTACTTGAAGTAGTGAATATTGTAACAGATATAAAAGAACAGAAGGTAGGTGGGATCTTTAGAAAATGGTAGGAGCAAATTACATAGAAAAATAAAAATTGCGGGAACAATACATGCAGAAAAAATGTTTTGTAAAGGAATGAGGTTTAAGAGAAGGCATGAATTTAATAATTTATTTAATTTTGCCTAGGTTATATGATATTTAATATATGTGATTTACAATATTTGTAAATGTGAACTTATTAATATGGTTTGGTTGCATTTATTTAAATGCAAGTTTGCATATGTCTTAAGTGGTAATTCAATAAGGTGTTTAAAAAAAAAAAAAAAAAAAAAAAACAATAATCATTCCCCCATTCCCCTGTGCAAGGGTGGGTCATCTGTGCATGAGATGGTAATCCACTGACCCATTTAATTACCAACCTACAAGTCTAACCACTTTCATTTGCAAGGGCATTGAAAGCAAAGGGTAGCTTCTATATCCAGAGATTTCATTGTTCCCTTTACTCTACTCTTCATCAGGCTAATCATTAACTATAAAGCCCCATTTGGCACTTATCGTGCCAGGCATATGCAAAAACTTGTATGACCAACAAAGGTTCTTCAGAAAGAGAATGCAGGACCTAAAAATATGTCCTACACAGACCTCCTCAAAGCATTATTACTGCTTTTGGTATCCCAAAGACTGCTGACAGAAGACCTGTGTCAGACTCCTAAGGCATCCTCTGACCCCATGCTGACGTACCTACTGCACATTCACAAGTCAAATGGTATCAGAAATACTTGTTCCAGATAACAAAGGGGGCATTATACTCCACAATGACTGTAAGTTAAACAGAACAGTTTGGAGAAACAGGTACACTTCTCAGAGGTTACCACTACACTGGAGCAGACTCCTCATTCACTTCATACTGCAATTCCTATTTTTATTAGACTAACTTACCTTTAATTTCTCTGCAAACTGTCTAAAATTTTTATAAATACTAAATGATTGTCATATAACTTGTGTTAATTCTTAACCAAGAATCATCAATTCAATGTTACAATTAAACTGCAGATATTTCTATTTTAATTTTGAAGATTGTGAAACTATTGTTCTTAAAATGTTTTGTAACAATTTGAAGCTTTTCTCCTCTGGGCCTCTGCTGAAAATAGGGTTCTACCGAGTCATACTTTCCTAGTAATCAAACGTCAATAAATAAATAAAATAAATGCCCACAAACTCAACCCTAAACCCACCAACTGCCCTTCTCTCTTCACTACACTAAGCCCCTATATCCCTAACCACACACTTTTTCGATAAAAGCGCTTTCGTTAAAGTGTGTTCAGTGGTTATGGATTCGGACATTTGCTCATTCGAGCAAACGTCCTAGATCCATATAAATATATATATATATATATATATATATATAGGTTTACTATCAAAAAATCGAAAATGAAAATAAAAAGTGTATGAAACTTCGACTTTTAACATCAGAAATGAACATTTCCGTATGTACCTAATGTCGAAAACAGCTGTTAATTGTCGAAAATGTCGCTTGCGACATGTTCGACAATTAACAGCACTCCCACCCTTCCCTTAACTCCTTACCTAACTAGCCTAAACTGACATCTATGTAGGGGGGCAAGCCCCCCTGCACCCCCCTAACTTAATATTCCAACTCCGAGATCGCACTACAGTGAGAAAAGGGATGTATTTCCCTAACTGTACTGTACCGCAATCCCCTTACATGAGCGAACGTTATAATTGCGAATGCACAGTCCATTCGCAATGATAACGTTTGCTCACATAACCTGTAGAACTATGAAGTATTCGAACATATGTTGTTCGAATACTTCATAGCTGTGCAAATGCAAGGCGGCATTTTGATAGTAAACCATATATATATATATATATATATATATATATATATATATATATATATATATATATATATATATATATGTATACACACACACACACACACATATATATATATATATATATATATGTCTTACATACATTCACTTATATTTCTCATTTGTCTGTATCAAAAGTATTAATTCACATTCTTTTTTATTGTACTGTACAATGTATTTTTCTGACTCTACACTGTTATATAATATATTTTTCTCCAAAAATATATATATTGTTGATATTGTTTCTCTGTAACTTTTGGGAGCTTTTCTCCTTGGGCCTTCACTGAAAACGCCCTCGTTATCAAACTGAAATAAATAAATAAATATTTTTTCACTGATTAGAAATTGAAAGGTATCTTGCATTGTTTAAAGCATGTCTTAAAGGACATGTGCAAATTATTGCAAATATGAGGGGTAGGAAATTCAAAAAGAACATCTTTTGTCACTGCTGATATACAGAATTTATTTACAGTATTGCCTCAGGATCTGAGGGGTGAATAGTTTCATGAATTATTGTTGAAAACCAATTTTCTAGACAACAATGATGTTGTATTACCATGTGACTTGTTGGACTTAGTTTTAACGAACTACTACTTCATGTTTGATACTGAATTTTATAAACAAATGTTTGGTTATGGCTATGGGTGTGGCGTCTGCACCTATATTTGGGAATTCGGTTTTAAATTATTGGGAAAAGCACATAGTCTTCAAAAGTGAACTTTTTAAACGTGATGTTATATACCCACTCTTTAGATAATATTTTATGGGACAATACTATTGTTTATTTAAATGTGCTTTTTTTTGTTTCGTTTTTTAGAACACAGTATGGAGTTTTTAAAATTTGCTTAAACACATTCATTGAGTCATTTTTTTAGGGTATTAAAATTTATAATAATTTTGATTCTAATAACTGGGAATCTACAACTTACAGAAAATCTAAGATGTCCTTCGTGGTTCACTGTTGCAGTCATCACTGTAGGGTTCTTCCTGCCAGCAGCAGCCCCCGATCGGCCAGAATCCCAAAGTCTGGATCAGGCGCCAGCTGAGGTCGCATTTATCTTGATGTCAATGCGCCAGAAGGTATAAAGAACTCAGCTGACGCCATTTCCCCAGTCTTTCTTGCCGTGTGGTGCCCTTTGCAGTTCACTGATGCCAGTCGGCCTGTTCTTGTTTGTTTTTGGATCTAATCCCAGGTTTTTCGTTTTTTACAGATAAGTACCCCGTTGGGGAGGTCTTTTTCTTGCTCTAGTCAGATGTCAGAAAAAGTTAATAATTGTATTTCTTGTGGGAAGCAAATACCTCATAGGGATTTTCACTACTGGACCTTCAGATACTGCTCCCTCAGTTGGGTCCGGAGCCGGCAGGCAGGTACCGACTTCTGAGGGAGTTCTCAGGCCTTCACAGCTTCCTGTAAATGTGGATTCAGGTTTACATGCTAAGTCAAAGTCTAAGGCTCCAGCTAAAGTGAAGTGGCTAGCACAGGCTCCTTTTGATCAGGATCCTAGGCCTCAGAGGCAGATGCTTAGGATGGCTGAAGATCTCTTAACTATGATCAGGGGTTCTCATCCCCCTCCTGACAAGAAGCCTAGATTACAGTCCGATTATGATTCTTCAGACCAAATTTCTGTTTCTTCTGCTTCTTCCCTTGAGCAGGATTATGCTTTTCCTCTTTATGAGGATTCTGATGCTGAAGATTCCTTTCCTTCCGCCTCTCCTCCTGAGGATTATTCTTTTGGTGAAACTTTGCATGATATAAGGGTGCATTTTCACTGGGAAGGGCAGGAATTCTCTGAATCCAAGAAAAGGCTTAGGGATTTTCTTCTTCTTCCACAGCATAAGCCTCTGGCTATTCCCCCTGTATTGGACATTGTTGATGATGTTTTTCAGAAGCTTCTCTCTCTCCTGAATTTTTTCCCCCTACTCCGGCCAAACCGGTTACAGGGTTCCAGATTCTCATAAATTTCTTTTTAAAAATCTTTCGCCTGATCCGGAAACAATTTCTCAGGGTCCTAAGGGTGTTAAAGCGGCCTCTGCTAAAAATCCTATACCCTTTGACCGGGAGTCCAGGGCTTTGGAGAGATGGGGTAAAAAGGTTTATACTTCTGCTACATTGTCTATTAGGGCTTTGAACTGTCAATTTCATATGCTGAAGTATCAGCAATACATTTTTCTGTATTTCAACAAAAGATGTCAGCTGTGTCTATTGGTGCGGATAATCAGGAGTTAGAGGATTTATTGCATGCTATTGAACAAGTGGGTAAACATACTCTGCATTGTGGTTTTGACTCTTTGGAAGCTTCTTGTAGGGCTGCAACAACTGGTGCTGTTATTAGAAGACATGCTTGGTTAAGAGATCAAAGCTTGCCAGATCAGATTAAAGCCAAACTTTTGGATGCCCCTTTGCAGCACGATGTTCTGTTTGGGTCCAAAGCTGAAAATGTATTGAAGAAAATGGAAGACAAAGCCAAATCTATGCAGGCGGTTAAGGATTTTCTACAAGTGCAACCTCCTAGATTTAGCATACACTGGCCAACTAAACCTTGGTCCTTTCCGGGCTCGGACAGGTCTCAGAGAGGCAGATTCAGGCGTTCCAGAGGTAGGGGACAGTCACAGTTTCATTTTAGGAATAGGCAGTGGAGTGCACCCTCTCCCAAGGGAGGTGAAAATAAGTCTCAACCCTACCAAAAACAGTCTTTATGACTCTCCCTTTCTGGTTCCAGGGGCTACTCTCCTGGAAGCTCCTTTGGGGGGAAGGATTTCTCTTTTTTATCAAAATTGGAGCCACATAACCCAGGACAAATGGGTTCTGGACATAGTCTCAAGAGGTTACAGGTTTCATTTCCACACTATGCCAAAACCGAACGGTTGGCCAGACCTGCCATATCATCAGTGGGCAGAGGCACAAAGGCAGGTTCAGTCCCTCCTGGCTATGAGGGCCATAGAATTGGTACCAAATTTAGAAATAGGGCAAGGTTTTTATTCCAGACTTTTCCTGGTTCCCAGGAAGGAAAATTCGTGGAGACCAATCCTGGACCTCTCTGTACTAAACACCTTCCTAGATATACCAAAATTCAAGATGCTCACTCTGCAGCAGCTGCTGCCTATGTTGGGCAAGAATGCTTGGATGGTGACTTTGGACTTAAAAGATGCTTACCTGCATATCCCTATAAGGCAAGAGTGCAGAAGGTATCTGCGTTTCACAGCGGGCTTGAAACATTACCAGTTCTCTGTGCTGCCCTTTGGCTTATCTACTGTGCCCAGGGTCTTTACGAAGTGCCTGGCACCAGTAATGGCGTTTTGCAGACAGACGGGGATTCAAATTTACCCTTATCTGGACGACTGTCTTCTTCAAGCGGACGACAAAGACACTCTACTTCAGCATCTAGCTTTTGTGCAGTGTCTTCTTCTGTGCCTCGGTTTCACAGTGAATCTAAAGAAATCAAATCTGGTACCCACACAACAGATTACTTTCCTGGGTGCTCTTCTGAGTACTTCAACCCAGATGGCTTCCTTGACACCAGACAAAAATGTGCAACTGGCTTCTTTTTTCCCCGACGCCTGGCTTCAATGAAACAGCTGACTGCAAGAAAAATTCTGCAGGCTTTGGGTTACATGGCCTCCTGCATTCTGCTAATACCATATGCAAGGCTGCATATGAGGAAACTGCAGTGGTACTTCACGAGTGTCTGGTCTCAGCATTACCACAGTTTGGAAACAGTGGTCATGATTTTGCCTTGTCTCCAGTGAGAGTTTCTTTGGTGGGCCAAAGCCTGCCTACAGAACAAGGGGAAGCCTTTTTGTCCTCCGCCGACCGACCAAGTTCTGACAACGGATGCTTCAGATTATGCCTGGGGAGCCCACATGCACGGGAGATGTCTTCAGGGTGTTTGGACGAAGGAACAAACGCACCTGCACATAAATTTGAAGGAGATGCTAGCTGTACAGAATGCCCTGATAGCCTTCAGGGACCTTCTTCTACCAGGACAATTGTTGATACAGACAGACAACACTACAGTGATGTGGTACATCAACAAGCAGGGGGGCTCTCACTCTTACCCCCTGTGCAGATTAGCCATGAATCTCTGGTACACTGCTCTGACCTGCAGTGTCGACTTACAGGAGCAATTCCTGCCAGGGAAAGACAACGCTCTGGCAGATGCATTTCAGATCCACACGAATGGATGTTGGATGTTCGGATATTCAGGATGATTATAAAGGCTTGGGGATGTCCGGACATAGATCTCTTTGCATCCCCTCAGAATCATCAACTTCCAACATTCTGCACAAGGACCTACCACAAACTAGCCAGGAAAGTGGATGCCCTCTCATTCAGTTGGAAACACCTCTCAGTATATGCTTTTCCTCCCTTTTTTCTTCTACCTCGGGTACTTCTGAAGATAAAACAGGACAGACCACACATGATTCTGCTGGCTCCCAATTGGCCTCGGCAATTCTGGTATTCCACTCTGATGACCTTGGTTCAGGAGCCTCCCTGGATTCTGCCTCAAATCCCTCATCTACTGTCTCAACGGTATGGCCGGATACTGCACAGTCATGTCAAGACTCTGCATCTAGCTGCCTGGCAGATCCAGGTTCTGTAAACTCCTCTGCCCTTTCCAAACAGGTATTGCATGTAATCCTTGAAGCTAGACGGCCCAGCACTAGAAAATCTTATGCGGGAAAATGGAAAAGATTTTGCTCCTGGAGTCAAGTTCAGGGTGGTAATTCTTCTGTTCCGAACATTCCTCTGATTTTACAGTATCTGACAGAGTTATTACATACAGGCCTATCTTTTTCGTCTATTTAGCTTCATGCTTCTGCTATTTCTGCACATTACGATACGGATCCTCAGATTTTTTCTCATCCATTACTTAAACAATTTCTTAGAGGGGCTAAGAATATCCGGCCCCCTATAAGGGCTCCTGTTCCCACTTGGGATCTTAACTATGGTTTGGTGAAATTAACTTTGTCTCCTTTTGAACCTGCAGCTTCCACGGATTTAAAATGTTAGTCTTGGAAAACTGCTTTTCTTTTAGCTATCACCTCTGCTAGAAGAATTTCGGAATTGCAAGCACTCATGACTGTGGAACCCTTCCTTATTTTCATCAGGACAGGGTATCTCTACGGACTAATCCCACATTTATGTCCAAGGTGGTTTCAGCAGTGGCCTTGAATCAGTCTATTCATTTGCCTACCTTTTATCCTAATCCTCAAAGTGAGGAAGAAAGTCTTTTGCACTCTCTAGACATGCACAGACAGCTTCGTCTATATCTGGACAGGACCAAGATATTCCAGAAATCTGATCAGTTGTTTGTTGCTTATGCTCCTACTGTTCAGGGGAAAGCAATCACTAAGCAAACTATTTCCAAGTGGATTGCCCATTGCATCAAGTTCTGTTACTCTTATCATGGCAGTCCGGTTCCTGTTAATGTTAGGACTCATTCTACCCGGGCTACTGCTACTTCAGCAGCTTTTCTTTGTGGGGTTCCTACCAAGGATATTTTGGAAGCTGCTACTTGGAGTTCTGTATATACTTTTTCTAAGCATTACAACCTCCCTCTCTATTCTAAATCCAGGGCAGGTTTTGCAAGGTTTTGTGACCGCTCCCTCTGTTTCTCCTCCAGCCACCCTTTCTTAGCTTTGGGACTCAGCCCTACAGTGATGACTGCAACAGTGAACCACGAAGGACATAGTACAGTTGTGTACTCTTACCATAAATGTAGATGTTCGAGTGTGTTCACTGTTGCAGTCCGGGTTACCCTCCCTCCTATCCCCTCTTTTGTTTTTTCCTTGAGTATTGCCTGTTATGAGGTATTCTGGCTGCTGAGGTTTTGGGCATGGTTTCCTTTTTAGCCTTTTCTTTCTGAGCACCTGACTTCTGGGGCAAGAAAAACTGGGGAAATGGCGTCAGCTGAGGTCTTTATACCTTCTGGCGCATTGACGTCAAGATAAATGTGACCTCAGCTGGTGCCCGATCCAGACTTTGGGATTCTGGCCGATCGGGGGCTGCTGCTGGCAGGAAGAACCCTACAGTGATGACTGCAACAGTGAACACACTCGAACATCTACATTTATGGTAAGAGTACACAACTGTACTTTCCACAGCTCCTACTTTCATTTTGCTTGCAACCACCCAAGATGGATGAAGAGGAATGTAGCTGAAGGTCAGGTCGTTAGAGTTTCTCGTATGGTTTCAGATGAAAGGAATTTTTTTAAGGAGTTGCAGATTTTGAAACAGTTTTTTATACATATAGAAAGAGGATATTCTCTGCACTTTATTGACGATATATTTATTGATGTAAGTGATAAGAGAAGGGACTGTTTCATGACAATTATTCACATGAATAACCATATTAATTTTACAACAAATGATTTGAAACAAGACAATAACACTGAAGTTTAGAAAGCAATGTGCCTTATAACAACAGAAGTGCTATAAACAAACACTAGCACATTTTTTGACATCTAGAAGGGTATTCTAACAAACTGGGGACATCACCACATGTTTATTACAGGAATGGTGATAATATAAAACAACTTTTAGAGAACAATAATTTTAACAGTTCCACCAGCAACAGTGGCATGGGTTACTGTAGTGCATGTAAACAATGTAAATTCACTGATGTTGGTAAGTTTGTGATGGTCAGAGGCAGAACATTTTATGCAAAGTCTGCCTACAACTGTAATATAACTGGAGCAGTTTATTTAATATCATGTTCTTCATGCCCTTCTTTTTATGTGGACAAGACAGTTAATAAATTATGAAAACAGATTTATTGGCATATGTATGCTGCTCGTAAACAAGTTGTGAATAATGTCCTTGCTAAGCATGCTAACAGCTGTTTGAACTTGAATAAGTTTACATATTTTATTCTGGAGAAAGTAAAACCTTTTGAAATGAGGGCGGGGAGGCTGAATGGAAAAATGTTTTGCAGAAATAATTGTTTCAGCAATTGGTTCTTGATGCTGACAGACTTTCTGGTTTAAACAATTATATTTCAATTTGTAGTGTTTTAAAAGACAAACATGACAAGCTCAAATAACAAGGTATTTTGTACTTAGGCCACACGATAGATGTGTTTGTTATTAAAATGAGTTAATGGGGGGTGTGTGTGATTTAGTTCTGATAAAGTCTGATCATTTTTGACAAAAGCACTAAACTATTAGAAGATAAAGACAAAACTACATTTGCTGCCTGATATGACTACTTTGTATTTTTTTACTTGTCTTGTCATGGACTGTGGTTGGCTGCAGCTTCTCTTTTTGACTATCATGCAGGTCTGGATGAGCTACAGATGCTAAACTGTTTCACTGTGAGCCCCAGTGGCCACCCAATTTGCCCCTATTATAAACTGTCACTGACCCCACGCATACATCATGTGCAGACTGCAACTCTAATAGACTAAAGGTCAGGACCAGGTGATTTTGTGACACAATCAGCTGTCTTAGAGTGTTTCATGGTGATGATACAGATATTCAGCTGCCAGTACATGTCAGACGGACCAGCCTCTGCAACTGCTGCCAGGATACCACATTGGGATCCTCTAAACCGGGATTTTAAGATATCCTGGCAAGTTGCCAAAGAAACCACTGGAGAGCCATCACCTTCAGCAGGGCTACCTATATCCCCACCTGTTGAGAAGAGGAACTGAAGACCACTGGCGATCCAATGTCAGAGGTGTCAGCTGGTGCAGGCCAATGTGACTGCTGTTACTACAGAAAACACGTCTCTCACTTCCTAACCCCTTCCTTCAGCTGTTTAAACAGGGCAGTATGGTGTAACCACATGTCACTGCAGTGATGGCACTGTTCACCAGAATGGGTGATGTCAGTAGCATCACTCAAGTGCAAGTTTGTGCCAGGCACTCACCTTATACAGCCGTCATACTGTCCCAGCAGATGCTCATTAAAACCCTCAGGAGCCTTGCTGTTCCCAAGTTCACTCAAGAAGCAACACTGCAACCCAATGTGCACAGACACGTCATGATATCACATGACATTCATCATTCATAAAATTCATAAAAATCATAGTAGTTTAAAGGTTATTTTAGTCTAATGAGAGTGTACTCCTTGCCAATACCCACCCACAGGCTTTGCACCTCATTTTTCAAGTAGTGAGAGGCTAGCTAGTCCCAAGGTAAATAAAAGGTAATGTACCCAATCATCCAGGTTTAATTTGAAGGAAGATATAAAACTACATTGTTTATCTCACAGAAGTTGTTTATTATGGAGAACCGAGAGGTGTTGGGTGTAGAATCTCTCTCTCTCTCTCTCCATTGCATTTTGTTTACTTGCTGATGAAGGTTTAGGGCTGTGGTTCTAGCACAAGCTGAACTGTTTGACTTACTGAGATACAGCAGGTCAAAGATGACCAGGTCTATAATGGAGCAGTAAGAGAGACACAGATCACCCCTCAGGAGTCTGATTCAATCCAGGGCAAAGTAAATGACCTCTTTCCAAATTAGCCTAGACCAGGTGTTTTCTATATGCTACCAATAATCCATAAGCTATGAAACCCAGGAAGACCAACAGTACCAGGCAAAGGAACCATGAAAGAAGTGATGTCTGGATTTGTGGAGAAAATTCTGACACCCCTAGACAATTACAGGGGCACATTCTCTCAGATTATCGTGACCTACCATGTTACACTACTCAACACAAACATCCCACATGAGAATGGCATTGCTGCCTGTTTCAATACTTAAAACAGATCACCACAACATTAGTCTGGATAGAGTGGGACACTTTACAGAACTTACTGAGACACACATCCGCGGTGGTACAGCGGTAGCGTTGTTGCCTCACAGCAAGAGGTTCTCCCATTCGATTCTCAGCTGGAGTGCGGGGAATGCCTTCTGTGTGGAGTCTGCATGTCCTCCCCGTGGTTGGGTGGGCGTTCGGAAGACATGCGTAAATGGGCGTGCCTTCGTTGAAGGTTGAATGTCGAGCTGGCACCTCGGCGTTCGTGAAAATCTACTGCCAATCATTAGCGGACCGGAGTTCTGCTGTGGCGGCCCCTAACCGGGAAAAGCCGAAAGACAACAACAACAATTTTAACTTTAATGGGAAACATTATGTTCAGACACTGGGCACCAGAACAGCTCCACAACACACAAACCTCTTCATGGCAAACCTATACGAGGAATTTCTACAACACTGCACACAGAGACCACTTGCTTATTTCCATTTTACTGATGATTTATTTATAATTTTGGCACAACATCCTGTCCTTCAAGCAATTCCACCAATGACTCAATAGAATCCAGCCATGCAATAAAATCTGCCTGGAGTACTCAATTTTAAGTGTAACCTTCCTTGATACTAAGATTATTATGAAAATGGGACATTACACACACACCTCTACAGGAAACCAGCTAACAGACAGATGTATCTGCAGAGAAGCAGTAATCATTCCAGCCACACCAATTAGTCAGTTGTTTACAGTCAAGCACTTCAACATTACCATATTTGTTGTAGTGAGACAGAAATGGATGCACACAAATGGCACAACTGAAAGACGCCCTGCTTGATGAAGGTCATTCTGCCAGGGAGTTTGACAGGGTAATACAGCTACTATAAGAACAACTGCTTCAGTACAGAGGAACCCCTGTGATGGAGCTCCACTAGTAACAACATATCATCCAGAATTTAAAAATCTCTAAAATATCATAAGGGACTTACAACCACTGTTCAGTAAGGATGACAAGTCAAGAGATGTTTCTGAAGCTCTCCCACTGTTGTCATTTAAACAACCATCAAAGCAAAAGAATCTTCTTATCCACATCACACACAGATTAGAACAAGACATAGTCCATAGGGCACAAAACTTTGTAACTATACACATGCAAAATATGTCACACGATTTGTACGGCATACAGCATAACAATTTCACAGAACAGAAATTTCACAGTACAGCATTTTTAACTTGCACTTTTGAAAATGTGGTTTATCTGATCAAATACAGGAAATGTCCAGAGTCAGGTGACACAGGAGAGACAGGCAAGCTACTCATAACTAGAATGAAGGCACAGACACAAAGTTACAGACAAGCCAATGTCGGCGCACTCTTCCCAATCTGATCATTCCATCAGTTATGACAGTTATGGTTCCTAAAGGGGGTTACTGTACATCTTTGGAAATCAGAACAAAGGAAATTACATAATTGTTCAGTCAAGAGTTAAGTGGTTTGAACCTGCATATTGCTTTTAGGAGACACTGTACTACTTAAGAACTTTTCCATTCGAGAAACTAACAGTGGACACAAGTAAGGTGTACTGATTTATTATTTATTTATTTTGCTGGTAATGCATGAATTGTGATAATTTACCACGGTGGTGGTGCTGTGGTAGCGTTGTCGCCTCACAGTAAGAGGCTGTCCGGTTCGATTCTCAGCTAGAGCGTCTTCTGCATGGAGACATGCGTGAATGGGCATACCTTCGTGGAAGGTTGTGCGTCAGGGCTGGTAACTCGGCACGTAAAAATCAACTACCAATTATTAGCGGACCGGAGTTTCGCTGTGGCGACCCCCAACCGGGAAAAACCGAAAGACGCAAACAAACTAATTTCAAACGGACTACCTCAGAATGTTAACAATAGCTGTTAAGATTACAGGGGTTTATGTTTTAGCATCTGTGTTTTAGTCATGACAAGAGAGTAGTTACTTTTACCTAAGTCAGAACAGTAGTAACCATAAACTTACAGTTAGTTGGGCCTTAATGTTCATACAGTTTTTAACACTATAACAAAACTTTGTCTAAGTCTGCTGTTCTTCAGAATCTTAGCCTGATGTAACACATTTACTTTTCTCTCCTTCCTTGCTTCTTTCTCTCAGTTAATGAAACCACGTGTATAATGTATTAATCGCACACAACACCCATACATTCTAACCGTACATCTTTTTGTCTTGATAGCCTTTCTTCAACTTGATCACTGCTGCAAGAGCCATAGCTATATGTGTTATATTCTGCCAAGGATATAACACCAGGCCAGCTACCAAAGCTTCAAGGCACTTTCCATGCGCCCAAACTGTCAAACAGCTCAAGCTGAGCTGACTAAAAGACATTTGGGTGCAAAGCTTTTCAAAGCTTTACTGCTGCCGAAGAGTACGCTCTTCTGAGGCATTTGAGGATTGACCGCTGGTTTCAGTTTTCCTTTGCTTTGCAGATAAATATCCTTTGGGGGGAAAAACTTCAATTTTCTTCATTTTGTTGGTGTTTTATTACTTAGTTCTTCATGAAAGTTATTTTAAAGCTAGAAGTTTTGTGTGTTAATGAACTGTCTAGAGATTGTAACATTCTTTTAAATGGTACATTTGTTTTTTTTCTGTCAGTTTAAAAGTAGTGTAAACTAACTGAAAGCACATTTTCTCTGAAGAAATTGTATTTATTTTTCTGTTGTGGGGCTGCCATAGTGTTTTAAAGTGCTTTTTGCTGTGTTTTTCTGTCAAAAAAGTAACTTTTCTGGAGTGGTAGTTTTACCGGCATTTGCTGCTTGTTTTCCTGAGGAAAGAGGCACCATTTTTGGCTTGACCATGGAACAGAGTGCTGATCCCATAGTTAGTCCTTCTTCCAGCCACAAAAAGAAAAAGTTAAACAAACAGCTGTTGTTATCACATCAGGCTAGCAATTTGTCTCAGCTGCAGGTGGGTGACTCTGCTGCGTCCATCTGTTGTACCTCAGACCACTCATCTTTTACCCCAGATTCCTCTGGTATAGCACCTACAGCCACTATGGACTGGGGGGGGGGGGGTATCCACGTCCTCTGCAGCTGTTGGGATTATCTCAGTAGGCAAGGGACAGCCACTCTTGTCAGTCCTGGGAGAAGGAACAGGGAAGGTTTCCCTGTTGTGTCAGAATGCTGTACCCATCCCTGAGGAAGCAGCAGCTGCCATTAGTAACATGGCTGACCCCATCTTTCCTGTCAAAAAGAAACAAAAAAAGGATGTATCTACTACTACTAAAATTTCTTGAAGCAGTTTACTGCGACTGGTTCAGGGTTTAGTTTAGTTTATTGTTCCTTCTTGTAAAGTGCTTTCCTGTAAAAAAAATAGGGATTCATATTTTCCTGAAGTGATTCAATATTCTGAATCTGAACAGAAGATACAGGTACAGATTCATGGCTTTGTGCTTACATTTCTGATTCAGGCTCATAGGAGAGCTCACTTTCTAATTCTCCCTGTGGGGGGGGGGGGGGGGGGTTCTCTTTCTCTGAGACAACTGCTAGAATAGCCCACTGCTTCGGAGAACACAGAAGTTCATCAGTCCCTCAGAAAATACTATGAGTTGATATATAAGGATTTCTTAGAACCTACACCCATTCCTCCTGTCTTGTCTGCATTAAAGGATGTATGTCTTACTGCCTGCAATTTTCCTGAAAGTCACCTTGCTGTCCCTAAAAAGGCATATAGGATATATAAAGTTCTTCAGTCTTTTAAATGTTTATACACTATGCCCAAACCTGATCCACAAACAACAGCCAGTGTTGACTCTACTGCTAAGCATTTAGCTAAATTCCAATCCTATTCTTTCTAATAAAGATGGGAAAATTATTATTAGGTATAAGAAAAAAAGTGTATACTTCTGCAACTTTGATTTTTAGAATTTTAAATTGTCAGATTTGTACGTTAAACTTTGTTCAACAAATTGTGAAAGCATGATGAGTGTTTTATCTACGGTTTCTTCTTGTAAAGAAAAATCTGCTTTAAATAACAGACCACTACTCATTGTTTGCAGTGTGTGTACGACTCTGTTGATGCTTCTTCCAAGGCTACAGTTACTGGTACTGTTTTAAGCAGGTCTGCTTGGCTGCATTCTCAGAACCTCCCAGATGATGCAAAAATGAAATTTAAAATTCTCCCATGGAAACACATTTAGTGTTTGGCCCATCTGCTGAAGAAGTGATCAAAACGTGTGATGAAAGGGGCAAAATGACCCAGGGAGTCTTCTAAGAGTTTTCAACCCTCCTTTTCTAAATTATGTAAGTGATTATCTTTCTCCTCATCTAATTTTGGCAAAAAACAGAATAAACAATCAGAATTCATTTAAACAGATGTTTAAGTATTTATGGCAAGGGTGTTTTAAAAAGAAGTTTCAAACCCTCCAAAGCGAAGAACAGACTAATATGTTTGAACGTCTGTTCAGGAGACCTTATGATCCCCTCCACTCTGGCCCCTTTTCTCTTCCAAAAATCTGAATCTCCATTTTTCTCTTTTGCAACAGACTATTTCAAATAAATGGATTCTGATCATCATTCATCAGAGTTACAGATGGCAGTGGTAGGAAATTCCTCCCTTCAAGGTGCTGTTCCTCATCCTGCAAATCAGACTCTCTTGTTTTCACCTGTCCTTCATCACATGCTGTCCCAAGGAATGACAGAACCGGTTTCTTCTTCTTGGGCAGGGAAAGGGTTTAATTCAAGGATTTTCCTAGTACAAAAGAAAGAAAATGCTTGGTGACCAGTTCTGGATCTTTCTTTCCTAAACCAGTTTGTGATAGTGCCCAAATTAAAAATGATGTCACTTCACAACCTGTTACTTCTTCCTCTTTCAAGTTTCTAGAATTAAAATATGCTTATCATCACATCCATATTCATCCAGACATCAGACATTTCTTAAGGTTTTGTATGTCTGGATTATGTTATCAGTTCTCTGCCTTACCCTTTGGACTATCCATTGCACCAAAAGTGTTCACAAATTTTCTAGTTCCAATTATAGATCATTGCAGGCCACAGGGTTTCCAGATTTTCTATATTTAGATGACTTGATTATCTTTGTAGAATCTTTTCCAAAAATGTCAGGAATCTCTCTCTCTTTCTTGGGTGAGAGATCTGTACAAGCTGGAATTCCAAGAGAACATTTAAAAGTCTTTGTTGACTCCCTCACACAGGAATGTGTTCCTGGGAAGTCAACTAGACTGCTCAGTTCAAACAGCTTTTCTTCCCCAGGAAGAAATAGATCTTTATTTAGATCAGTGAGAGGAAATAACAGGATTTTGGACCTCATGGCATCTAAGATTTTCGTGATACCCCTGGCAAGACTCCACATAAAAAACATACAGTGGTATCCTGAAATACCTCTTTGGTCCCAGCTCCAATACTCATTATCTTTTCAAATCCCAGTAGTGGGGTTTGTCAAGGGAGAAATCTTTTGGTGGAGACAACAGATATCCTTAAATCCAGGACTCCCCTTTCCCCTCCCTGCTCCAAAGCAGTCAGTCACTACAGATACTATGGAATTTGTTTGGAGAGCGGTAGAATAAAAGTGCAGGGGGTGTGGGACAGGAAGGACAGATGCATGCAGATAAATATCAAGGAGATGCTTGCCTGATTAAGGCAATCAATTCTCTGAACTATATTTGGTCCCTGGGACCCCTTCAAGTGGTTACAAACAATACCTCAGTCATGTGGTACATCAACAAGCAAGGAGAAACTAGATCACAGCTCCTTTGCAGACTAGCCATGCTAACTTGTGATATAGCTTCACAGCGCAATCTCATTCTGCAGGTATCTTACATTCCATCACAGGGCAGACAAGCTGAGCAGGACAAGGGCAGACCCTCACAAATGGAAACTAGATTGTGGGTCTTCCAAGATTTGATCCATCTGTGAAGAGTTCCTCAAACAGCCCTCTTTGCCTTCTCTCAGAACAATCAACTAGCAAAATTCTGCTTCAGGCTCTACACAAGAAGGCCTGCAAGACAAATCCCTTTTCTTTGGACAGAAATGTTCCTGTAAGCCTTTCTACCCTTTTCACTAATATCCAAGATACTTCAGAAGACTCAGAAGGAATCCCCAAAGATCACTGTGGTGACTCCCTTCTGACCCAGGCAACTGTGGCTCTCTCTTCTGTTGGAAATGGCCAGGGGCAATTACCACAAGATTCCTCATAGAATGGATCTACTCACACAAGAACAGGGGGTGTGTTTGATACAAATTGACATCAATCATCTTCATTTAACTGCCAGGATGATAGGGTCTTAATTCCTTTTAGGCACCTGTTTTCTGATGACGTGTGGCAAAGTAATAATGGAGGCAAGAAAGCCTGCTACTAGAAAGTCATACATTAGCAAACTGAAATGTTTTGAAGTTGGTGCCAACAACATAACTTGCACCCATTCAGGGTTAGTTTTTCACTGGTTTTACAATATTTGCACGAGTTATTATCCTATGGCCTTTCCTATTCATCTAACAAGTTTCATTTATCAGCCATTTCAGCATATCTGCCCAAGGATCCTCTTCTTTCAAGGCAGTCTGATGTTAAAATGTTCTTTAAAAGGGTTTTGCATAAGAGGTCTCAAATCAGAGACCCTCCTTGAGATCTTAATTTTGTGTTAAATAAGCTAACACTTGCTCCATTTTAATCAACTAATCTGACTAACTTGAGGTTCTTAACATTAAAAACAGCTTTATTGATTGGTTTGACCTCTGCAAGAAGGGTATCTGAGTTGCAAGCTCTTATGGCGAGTCATCCCTATCTCATTTTCATATGGACATGGTTTCCTTTTCTATGCCTAAAGTGGTATCAGAGTTTACTTTAAGCCAAACTATCCATCCACCCATTGTCTTTCCTGAACCTAAAAATGAGGGAGAAAGAATACTCCATACCTTGGATGTCCACAACTCGGGTACCATATTGACAGAACTAAATCTTTCAGATCTTTAGATACATTGTTCATTTCTTGTGAAGATAAGAAGAAAGGATAATCTGTGTTAAAACAGACTTTCCAAATGGTTGTCTAAGGGTATTACCTTTAGTTATACTCACCATGGCAAGTCTATTCCAGGCAGGGTCAAAGCCTACTCTACCAGGTCCTTGGCTTCATCTATGGCTTTTTGGAAAGGGTTGGATTCCCTTCTCCTTTCACCTCCCAAATTTAATCAGCTATGGTAATCTACCCTATAGTTAAGACTATTGCAGCAGTGATCAATATAAAGAAAGTACAGTTTTGTACCTACCATAAATGTAGATGTCCGAACTGGATAGCATCTGCAGTCATAACAAGTGGGTTGTCCTGTCGTCAGGCAGCCCTGCAGTCGGCCGGATTCCAAAGTCCGGGTCCGGCTTCGGCTGATGTCGCACTCCACCCGATGTCATCTCTGTTGGTCTTCGGGTATAAAAGCATCAGCCGACGCCATTTTCCTCAGTGTTTCTTGCCCCAAATGCCAGTAGCCCTCTTGCAGGCTAAAAATTTGGATAGATGCCAATGTTTCCAAATAGATAGAGGTAAACACAGCAATAAGCATATATGCACATATATACAAACAAATACACCATAAAAGACTCCCCCCCAACAGCTAGCTATTAGGAGGGTAAACACCCTAGGAGTACCACAGAGGGGAAGGAGGGAGGGTAATCCTGACTGCAGATGCTATCCAGTTCGGACATCTACATTTATGGTAGGTACAAAACTGTACTATGTCCTTCATGGATGCATCTGCAGTCATAACAAGTGGGTTGAATACCATAGCCAACTAGGGGAGGAGGATAAAAGTAGATTATGGTGTGTTTAGGATCCCTTGCAGTACAGCAGTGGCAAACCCTGCTCGGGATCTGGAATATAGAGGCAAATTATAATGCTTGGCAAATGTATGCACGGAGGTCCAAGTAGCCGCCTCAATAATGTCTTTGGTTGCCACTCCTCGTAAGAAGGCTGTGGTAGTGGCTGTTGCCCTTGTAGAATGAGGTCTTATGTTCTGTGGAATTGGTTTTCCATGGAAGGAGTAACAGTATCGTATGCAATTTCCTATCCATTTGGAGATTGTCTGTTTGGAAATAGCTTTTCCTTCCCTTCCTGTTGCATAGGCTACAAAAGTTGGTCAGTCTTTCTGCTACTTTTGTTCTGTCCAAGTAGTAGCGTAGCTGTCTATGTACATCCAAGGTATGCAGTATTCTTTCCCTCTGTTTTGTGGGTTGGGAAAGAAGGTAGGTAGGTGGATTGCCTGGTTTAAAGACACTCTGGATACCACCTTGGGCATAAATGTAGGATTAGTCCTCATGGACACTCTATCTTGGTGGAAGATTAGGAAGGGTTGCACTGCCATTAAGGCCTGTAGTTCTGAAACCCTCCTTGCTGAAGTAATTGCCAGTAGGAAAGCAGTTTTCCATGACAGGTGTTGTAGGTCTGCTGTTGCTGCTGGTTCAAAGGGTGAGAGTGTCAACTTTTCTAGCACAAAGTTTAAATCCCAAGCTGGTAATGGTGGTTTCCTTGGAGGTTTTACATTCTTGATTCCTCTGAGGAACTGCCTGAGCAAAGGGTGCGAAAAACAGGTGGATCAAAGCTGTATTCTGCTGAAATAGCTGATGCATGTATCTTGATGGAGGAGTAGGACAGGCCTGAATGAAGAAGTTCGGCCAGATACTCCAGAATGTTAGGCATATCTATGTTTGACACATCTTTTCCTCTTTCCGTACTCCAAATGACAAACCTTTTCCATTTTCCAGCATAGTTCCTTCTTGTTGAAGGTCTGCGTGCTTCAAGAATAATGTCTTTAACTCTTTGGGAAAGTTCTGGATTAGCTGCTGCTATGTGATGTTCCATGCAGTCAGTTGCAGCGTTTTAGGTTTGGATGTATGATGCTGTAGTTGTTCTGAGTTAACATCAAAGGCATCAGGGTATTGGCCACATATTGTTCGAGACATGCTCTTCAGTAGTGGGTACCAGTGTTGTCTTGGCCAGTTTGGAGCTATCAGGATTATCCTTGGACGTTCTTCCTTGATTTTTAGTAGTACCTTGTGTATCAAAGGAAGAGGTGGGAATGCATATGCTGTTAGGCCTTTCCAGTCGAAGGAGAGTGAGTCCACTTTCCATGCTAGTGGGTGGAATGTCCTTGTGCAGAATTTTTCGAGCTGGTGATTGAGAGGTGATGCGAATAGGTCTATCTGTGGCATTCCCCATTTCTTCGAGATGGTCTTGAAGATGTCCGGGTGCAGCTTCCATTCGTGGGCATCCGAAGTGGTTCTGCTTAATATGTCTGCTAGAGTATTGTCTTTCCCCGGTACAAATATTGCCTGTAACTGAATGTTGTAGCTGAGTGCCAGGGTCCACAGCTCCAAGGTCATTCTGCATAGGGGTATGAATGAGTGCCTCCCTGTTTGTTGATGTACCACATGACTGTGGTGTTGTCTGTCCTTATCATCAACTGGCCCTCTTTGAGAAATGGTTTGAACTTTTGGATTGCCAGTTTTACTGCCAGCATTTCTTTTAGATTGATGTGCAGGTGAAGTTGATCCTGTGTCCACAATCCTTGCACGCATTTGTCCAGCATGTGGGCCCCCCATCCTAGGTCTGAAGCGTCTGTTGTGATGGTCTGGCTTGGTTGACATCTGCGAAAGGGTAGGCCTGGGTTTGACTGGCATGCCTGAGCCCACCATAGGAACTCCTGTTTTAAGCATGGAATTAGTGGGATTTCTGTTTCTAGACTGTGTCTGTGTTGGGACCATAAATTCTTTAGGTACCACTGTAGTTTCCTCATATGTAGTCTGGCAAATGGGACCAAGATTATGCATGATGCCATGAAGACCAAGGCCTGCAGAACTTTTCTTGCTGTTAACTTGTTCAGTTTTGTTAGTGCCAAGAAGTAGAGGAAGTTCTTTTTGTTTTTCTGTAGTCAGGAATGCCATTTGTTGTACTGTGTCCAATTCCGCGCCCAAGAATGTCCTTGTTTGGGATGGTATCAGCCTTGACTTTTGTAAATTGACTGTGTATCCCAGTCCTTGTAGCAAGTAAATGACCCTTTGTAAATCTGTTGTCAGCTTGCTTTTGTTGTCCCCTTGTAGCAGGCAGTCGTCCAGGTATGGGTAAATTTGAATTCCCTGTAGTCTGCAATGGGCGATTACTGATGCCAGGCATTTTGTGAATACTCTGGGCGCAGTAGATAAGCCAAAGGGCAATGCTGAGAATTGATAGTGCTCTGATCCTGCAAGAAATCTGAGGTATCTTCTGCAGATTGGTCGAATGGGGATGTGCAGGTATGCCTCCTTGAGATCTAGAGTTACCAGCCAAGACTCCTTGCCCAGCATGGGAAGAAGTTGCTGTAGGGTCAGCATTTTGAATTTTGGGACAATGATGTATGTATTTAAGGTGGACAGGTCGAGAATTGGTCTCCAACTTATTTCCTTTCTTGGAACTAGGAATAGTCTGGAGTAGAACCCCTTTCCTTGTTCTGCTGTTGGCACTCTTTCCACAGCTCTCATGTTTGCTAACTCCATTATCTGGCGTAGAGCCTCTGTTTCTTGATTTGGAGGTAGATTTGGCATTCCTCTTTTGACTGGTAAAGTGTGGAAGTGAAACCGGTAACCTTGATCTATGGTTTGTAAAATCCACTTGTCTTTTGTTATGTAGTGCCAGTTCTTTGAAAATAAGGTTAACTTTCCTCCTAGAGGAGCTGCTATTTGTTCCCTGGTAGGCGGATTTAGGATTAAGTCACTGTGGTTGTGCTGATGTAGTGGCAGTGGCTGTGTCTGTGCCTCTGTTGTTACCTTGCCACTGTCGTCCTCTGTAGGCACCTCCTCTGGATTGGTTTCTGCCTCTGGAACGTCTATTCCTGCCCCTTTGAAATTTTGTGGAGTCAGGAAAGGACCAATTTTGGCAGGCCAGTTCCTGCTAAACCTTGGGGTTGAACCTGCAAGAAATCTTTAACAGTTTGAACAGATTTTGCCTTTTCTTCCATTTTCTTCATAACCTGCTGGGCAGGTGTACCAAACAAACTTGTCTTGTCCATAGGAGCATCTAGCAACTTAGCTTTAACATGATCCGGTAAAGCTTGTTCCTTTAGCCATGCATGCCTTCTTATCACTGTGCCTGTCATGGCTGATCTAAATGAAGCCTCCAGTGCATCACAGCCACATTTTAAGGAATGGTTGCTAACCTGTTGTATGTTATTTACCATCTCTAATACATATTTCTTATCAAGAGATTCATCAGTGGTTAGTTTCTTAGTTAACTGATCAAGCATAAACTCTTGGTATTGTATCATGTGAAACTGACAGTTTAAAGCTCTAGCTGAGAGAGTAGCTGAAGTGTAGACCATTTTACCCCATCTGTCTAGTGACCTTGCTTCCCTTTCAGAAGGAATAGGGTTTTTAGCTGTGGTCGCGGCTACTGCCTTGGGACCCTGGGATATAGTTTCTGGGTCTGCAAGTGGGGCCTTGTAAAGGTGGTGATGAGTATCTGGCACCCTGTAAAATCTGTCTGGTTTGGCAGGGGCTGGGGGTAAAGAATCTGGAGCGGAGCAAACATCATTGAAAGCATCATCCACCACAGAGAGAACAGGAGGTATAGCTAAGGGCCTGTGCTGTGGGAGGTGCAGAAAGGTCCTAAGTCTTTTCTGGAGTCTGAAAAATCCTGTTGCTGCCATTGGAACTGTTGTCGGATGGTATGCAAGGTTCTGCCAAAGGAGAATTCTTCTGGTGGGGAAGCAGCTGGAATGGATTCTTCAGCATCAGAATCTTCAAAATTGGAGAAGGGAGCCTCAGGCTGGTCAGTTATGTCTGATTCATCAGCAGAATCATCAGAAGACACTGGCTCAGGGGGCTCTGCCCTAGGTCTCTTCTCTGGGGGCTGAGAGGCCCTGTCTGGGTGAGATTGAGATCCTCTAATTAAAGAAATTAAATCTTCTGCCAAAGAAAGCATTTGAGAACTAGAAGAGGGCCTGGATGTGGGGGGTTTAACAGGCACTGTTTTAGTAGTCTTGGCTGCTTTAGCCCTGGCGAAGGCCTTAATGGACATGGCAGCTGGAGGCCTAGCAGCACCACGTGCTGGGGTAGAGACATCCAAGGGGATGGTGTCTGATAAGTCAACCACTGTAGTGGGTAAAATTTCTGAGGTCGATTCAAGAGTTGTAGCAGGGGCCTCAGTTGTAAGAAAAGGTTCAGCTGTACTTTGAGCAGTTTTCTCGGTTTCGGCCGAAACCGAGACACTCGTGGTTTGCTTTACCGTGGTTTCGGCCGAAACCGCGGACCGCGAGTGTCGGTCTTTATCTTTGCGTTTTTTGGGGGTAGTCGGAGGATCCGACGGCATAATGTACGCAAAATCAGAACCGAAAAACTGTTCTGCAAACTCCGACCGACGCCTAAGCGTTCGTCGGTTGAAAGAGGCACAGGCCGAACAGGCTGCTACGTCGTGGGCTGGGCCTAAACAAGGCAGACAGTAAGAGTGGAAATCTTTATGAGGTATTTGTTTCCCACAGGTCAAACAATTGTTAACTTTTTCTGACATCGGCTGAGGCAAGAAAGAGTCCCCAACGGGGTACTTAGCTTTAGAAGTCTTCGAAGTAGTATTCGGTAGAAGTAATCTCTGGATCCGACCGACCGGCACTTGCGAACAGCTTCTGCTTCGGGCGCCACGCGGCAAGAAAGACTGAGGAAAATGGCGTCGGCTGATGCTTTTATACCCGAAGACCAACAGAGATGACGTCGGGTGGAGTGCGACATCAGCCGAAGCCGGACCCGGACTTTGGAATCCGGCCGACTGCAGGGCTGCCTGACGACAGGACAACCCACTTGTTATGACTGCAGATGCATCCATGAAGGACATCATAGTATAGTTGTGTAAACTGAAGTTACCGTAACCATAGGTGTTCAAATGATCACTACTGCAGTAACTGCTACCTCCCTCCATCCTCCTTGTTTATTTATTTTTATGCCAGGTGTGGACATTTACTTTTTGTTATTCCTAGCATTGCCTTTTCATTGCTCATTCTCCCTCTCTCTGCTGGCTGGAAAGCTCTGAAGGGTTTCTTGCCCAGACTTGTCTTTTAGCCAACTCAGCTCAGGCTGCTTGCCAGTTTGGTGTGTGAAATGTGCCCTGAAGCTTCGAAAGCTGCCCAGTTTTTATATCACTGACAAGACATAACCCATATATCTAAGACTACTGAAGCAGTAATCATTCTAACATCTACCATTATGGTAAGCTCAACTTACACAACTGTACTTTTCTGCCCTTCCCATCAGCATGAACTGGACATTATTATGAATTCATATCTTCTGTTAATCACAACACGTCTCACAAGGACTGCCTGTTTAGACAGACTAACAATTTACAAATTATAACTTCTTGTTTTTCTTCTATGGATTTAACCAATCTACTCTAATTTATTGTGTAATTAAATGTCAGAACAGTCTCTATCTCTCTCTCTCTAAGCGTGATCTTCTCTGCTAAACGAACACTGACCCTAATATAACATGCCAAACTTTGAGTTTTATAGCAGGGCATGACCTCCCTGTCTCCTAGAGTTTCAGTGTCTGTCTCTCTCTCTCTCTCACACACAGACACACACACACACACACACACACACAGTCCTACTCAGATACTTACATACTAAGATGTAGTCCGAGCTGCACATTCTTTTCCACACTAGCAGTTTTCAAGTTTTTGTTTTTTAGTCAGTTGGAAATAAATGAAGTACTTCCTTTCTATAAGCTCAAGTGGGTATTTAAGCACTGTATCTAACATCAGTAATTTCATGACATCTGAAAAAGGGCTCATGCCAGCTCGAAAGTAAGATTAACTAGAAAACCTATGTCTGTCCAATAAAAGGCACTCCATCACGTCTGTGTTACAGTATCTTTGTGCTTTCAGCTCATGGACCAACATGGCATTTATTTATTTATTTTTCTTTCAGGAGTCTATAAGACAGAGTGGAGGGACAGGCTATCAGTCTTTCCTGGCAACTAAGGTTCTTAAGACCACAGATCTTTTTTCTTAGCCACCTCTAAGGCTTTTCAAGCTTGATGAGATGTCATGAGAGACATAACAAACAGAGCAGTGTACTCTGTAATGTGTCTAATCAGTGATGAATATAGGGGAACAACAATATTTTTGGATCTAGATTAAATATCGTTGGCTACTATAGGGATTTCCTGACAACAGATGCCAAATGATGATCAAAGGACAGGGAGCTGTTGACCTAAGTTCCCAGGTCCTTGACTACTTTTTGTTTTTAAGGATATACTATCTCTAGTACACTATACTTTGTGGATAGCGTCTGTTTTCCAAAAGAAACTACACTTTTTAGCATTCATTTTAGACACATTTTATGTACGCCATGTATTAATTAAGGTAAGGTCTTTCCAAAAGGTACAGATATCTGAATGGATTTTAACAATTACACCCAGTTTGCAGCAATTTGCAGATCTGGTTATCCAGAGGTCCTAGTTATCAGTTTTAAGATCAGGGAAGCAGATGTCAAACAAAAGAAGACAGCAAAGACCCATGGAGGACTCCATTAATTACTTTAACATTGTATGAAGAGGCACTTGCCATGAACTATGTGGGTTCTGTCTTTCAGCACCCATCTTACCACATAAGGATATGTGTTTAAGGATGACAGTTTCCTTACACTTCCAGCATGAGGAATGGTGTCAAATGTTTCAGCCAGATCAAGCTACATGGTATGAAAAGTATGACCACTGTCCACTGCTTCTGTAACCCTCTTGAAGAGTGTAAGGTTTAACAGGTTCAACCTCCTTTGATGAAGCCAAACTGCTGGAGGTCAAGTTTAAGAGTTTTAAAATCAGAATGAATTGGATTGGGTATGACATGTGCCATAGTGTTACAGACTCTTACAACTGATCTGAAATTCCCAGTCAGTGGTACAGCCACCTTTCTGGAAAGGCATAACATCAGCAGTGCACCAGGATTCAGGGATACAGCCTGTGGCTAGGCTTATGTTAAACAGTTCAGGAATAGAGCCTGTGAATAGGCTTATGTTAAACAGTTCAGAATAGAGCATGTGGCTAGGTTTATTTTAAACAGTTCAAGAACAGAACCTGTGGCTAGGCTTATATTAAACATTTCAGGAATACAGCCTGTGGCTAGCTTACGTTAAACAGTTTAAGAAATTTGGCAAGAGCCTGTTTGACACTGTTCTTTAGTAACAGTGGAATGTAAGAGAAATTGGAAGAGTACTCTTGGAATATGTGTTTCACTGGTGAAGTCTGCAGAGACCTTGTTTACTAGTGTATTAGCAATGTCATTTTGTTCACATTGGTTGGTCATTTTTACTGCTTGTATCTTGCTATCTATATCCATAGAATACAGATTCTAGTTTCTCAGTGCTTATATTATCTTTTGTTTATTCTCTTCCCACATATCATTAGCTGCCATTAACAGAATCCTTTTTAACCCATACACCTCAATTCTTCATTTTATCATGTCCACATAAATATGGGTATTGCTGAACCAATTCATATGTGGGTACACAGTTTACAGATACAGTCTTTGTTTTATCTTCATTAATTTTATATCCTGAAAAAGAATACAAACTGTCTCAGAATGTTCCACAACACTGATGTCCTTTTTTGGTTTTATCGGGTACAAAATAATATTGTCTGCAAATAAAGCCAACTTTTCTTGATTACTGTATCAATTATATCCTTGAATTTCTGAGTTCCTTCTTTCTTGCCAGTGACTCTAAATGGTTGGCAGCGGTGGTGTAGAGATTAGTGTTGTTACCTCACAGCAAGAGGTTCTCTGGTTCGATTCTCTGCAAGGGTACCTTCTGTGCGAAGTCTGCATGTACTCCCTGTGGTCGCGTGGGTTTCCTCCGGGTCTCTAGTTTCCTCCTACATTCCAAAGACATTTATTAAGTGGTTTGGACAGTCTAAATTGGCCGTATGTGAGAATGTGTAAACTGAGTGGTACAAATGAACTACCACAACAGGCCTAGCCACCTGGCGGTGCAAATCTTGGCTCAAGATGATGGTCACTGCTGAAAGTGACACCTTGACCCCATGTGCAAAAATGGAAAAAGGGGGTGCGGATGGATGGACTCTAAATGTAACCCAAATACAAAGGGGAAAGAAGTCACCTCTGCCTGGTTTCTCTGTTCAAGCACAACGTATCAAGGAGGAACCCTCCCACTTTGATTTTTGTCTCTGATCTCTCATATATCCTCCTAAGTAACCTTGGTATTATGGAATGCAAATGCTTCCATTGCCCTAATCATAAAATCCTAGCTTATTCTGTTGAATGCTTTCTCTGCATCAAGACCCACCAACAACAGTTGTATTTTCTTACATTTTGTTTCCCTCTGGATCATCATTGTCCCATTAATGCTGTTAAATGTTTGCCTCCCCTCCACAAAACTACAATGATCCATATTTATCAATTCTGTCAACACCGTTGCCATTCTTTTAGGCATTATAGGCAAACACTTTATAATTATTCTTTAAAATTGAAATGGGCCTATATAAAGCTAGATCTGATGGATCTTTACTGTCTTTAGGTATTACAGACATCACAGCCTTTTCCTGGATACTGGTGGTTCCCCCTCCTTTTAAAATACTGTTAAACAAAACCTTCCAGATCTTTATCACCTTCTTCATTACTAGCTTCCAAACTTCCACAGGAATAACATCTACATCTGGAAACTTTCATACAAACTGTTTATACATCACTGTTTTTATCTCATTTCCTCCTATCTTAACTATTAACTGTTGAATCTCATCTACCTCTAACCTTGGCATGATAAATATTTTCATTTGTGCTTTCTCTTGCTTTCCACACTTCTCAGCTTTATACAAATTTTCATAAAATGTCCTGAGTATTTCTAATACCTCTATGGGGATCTCTGGTTATGTTTCTTGTTTTAGGCTGCCTAAGTTTGGCAACAACCCTTTCTACTTTTTGTTGTGCAAGTTATTCTGCTAAATGTTTTCGTGCTCTGGAATTATCAAAAACAATCGCTTAACAGTAATCTTTCTAAACTCATGCACATTATCCAGGTAATCTAAGCTTTGGGATTGGCTCCCTGTTTTCACATTCTCCCAGATTTTCCACCAATCAGCTCTGCTGGACCATCCCATCATTTTCTGCAACTCCCTTTAAATAACTGACCTGCTGAATGCAATGTACTAGAACAAGAACACTCGTCCATCTATCTAGTTTGAATAAACTACTTCAAACTTCAACAAGGTGCCTTTCTTCCTCCTACTGGGAGGGTATCAGAGACAAAGTCTCCTAGATCTGCTAGCTAAAATGCTTGTATCTATACTAATCTTTTATACTTTGTTTCTTGTTAGTCCTGTTTACCTCTGGGCTCACAGATCAGATACCAGACACAAGTCAAGCTCTCTGGATTACCTCGGTGTCACTTTTTAACAGGTAGGTGGGGAAATGCCAGTGTCTCATTTTTACTTCATTACCTGGCATTTTTGTTTTAGTTATTACTGATACATGATCTGAAACAGTTACTGGATTTGTGCCAAAGCTCTTAATTAAATGCACATGTTTCTGTGAAATATAATTTCTATCTACTCTAGCCTAGTTATTGTACTTTGGGGAAATATGTGAACTCTCCGAGTTCCTACTACTGAATTCAAGACTTCTACACCAAATAGTTTCATAACTGTCTTCAGAAATTTTGCCTCTTTTGTTATATTTTCTCTTATATGCCCCCAATACTTCCTCACTGTTGCAAATCAAATTCCAGTCTCCACCTTCTTCTTCTTTCCTGGGTTAGGGGTCACCACAGCGGGATTGGCAGTGGAGTTTTACGGTGTTGAATTACCAGCCCGGTGCACAACCCTCCACAGAAGGGGTGCGCTCGCGCACACACACACACACACACACACACACACACACACACACACACACACACACACTCACACCTAGGGCCACTTTAGAGTGTCCAATCCACCTACAGCATGTCTTTGGGATGTGGGAGGAAACTGGAGCACCCGGAGGAAACCCACGCAACCACAGGGAGGACATGCAGACTCTGCAAAGAAGGCACCCCAGCCGAGGATCGAACCGGAGAACCTATTGCTGTGAGGCGGCAACACTAACCGCTGCACCACCGTGACTGCCCAAATTCCAGTCTCCACCTATCAGTAATATTTCCTCTTAAAGCTGATTGATTATCCCAAAAAGTTCTTAAGCTCCATATGTGCCAGTATAATAATATTCCCTTGCCAGTAGCCCCTTACTACTATAAACATTACTACTGTTATCTCCATTTAAACCTATGTCAACTTTTACAAGACTTTTTGTTTTAATGAAAAACATCAAACAAAAAGAACAAACACATCCCCAGAACCTGTTAACTCAATACAAACACATGAAAACTATATGCATCTTCATATAATGAAGTTTAACTCTCCAAGTAGGAGCAATTGTCATTATACTGAAAGCTGTAGACACAGTCACTATATGACTTAAATTTAAGGTTATCCATGGAAAGATGCATGCTCCTCTCTGTGCTCTTACTTAGACTGATTGTTGCCTGCTTCTTTTTTTTATCTTTACTCCTTTCCCAGATGGGAGAAACAACTTGCAATCTTTCAGAAAACATTAACTTTTAGCCTTGAAGAAACGTGAAGATAATTACTCTTTTATCAGCTTGTCTCCAAGGAAATGTAAAAGAAAAAAAATGTACTCCATGCAAAATGTAGTCCTCAGCTGCAGGCTCCTAAAGACGTGCTGAACATTTATTGCTAAAGGAAAACTTTTCATTACATTCAAGTGTTCTTTTATTTACTTGTTTCCACTCAAAACTTATTAGTTAAGCCAAGGATCTTAAATCAGATATTCACCCATGAAAAACTAAGGGAAAACATATCAGCTTTACACAATCTGTGTACTTATTCATCACATCTCCCACCTCAACAACCCTAGAGTTCAGATTATTAACTTAATTACAATTTTGTTCAGCCTTTTTTTTTTATATACTAAAAAGCAAAGGAGAAAAAAGGCATCCGTTTACTTTAATACCTTTATCACTTACAAGAATAACTGAAATCTTTGAATTATCTTCCATTAGTGGATACCAGCATGTCAACTGGTGATGTGCGAGCATCTGATGGTTATAAATATTATATTATAATTTGTTAGGATTGTACCCACAGGTCTCAAAGCTGAAGTTAAGTTAAACCAATCTACAACCTCTGACTGAGTTAAAGAAATTGCTGCTCAATATTTTCAGTACTCTGCTGCAACTTGGCACCATCAACAAAAGATTTATTAAGTTAATGTCTCAAAGCTGCAGTTAATTTATACCTATCTACAGCCCCTGATTGTGTGAAAGAAATTCCTGCTCAATATTTTCAGTACTCTGTGGCAACTCAGTACAATCAACCAAAAATTTATTAAGTTAATGTATGTTATTCCATGCTTCACCTAATTCTCACCTTTTATAGCAATTGAGTGTCTCCTTAATTTATTCGCAGCACATCACCGCAAAGCCTCTGGTATCCCCCTACCTTCTTTTTACACTTTATACTTTTCCTCAAGCTTGAATGTTATATTCTTGAATAAGCTACTGTCCCCTCTCTTAGATGGCCAATATCAGTGTTAATACCAAATTCTCCCGGAAACCTACATAGTGTCCTATCTTTCCACATACCTTTAAAACTGTCTGGCTATTATCTTAAATCTTCCATTCTCAGTATCTAAGTTTGTACAAAACTTTTGTGCACACCTGGTTCTACTGATTGTTGTTTCTTGCTCTCGCTGAGAACTCAATCCAGGTTCAACCAGCTATGCTTGGGCTCTCCCACTCCCCTACCCTACCTCAATTCCTACCCACTCCCTCTTTCCTTACATTTATTTACTGCCCACAACACCCCTTCCTCAACTGGATAGCCAATAAACATCCACCTCCTCCTACAAACCACTTCCCCCTTACAAATACCCACCGTCAACTCACACTACTTTCTCACCCTTCTACCTCCCTTCATTTTTTTTATTTCTAACCTCTTCACACCTTACAATGCACTACTTACATAACCATCCTACTTCTTATCCTTCTCACAATCTAAGCTTCATATCACACTAAACATTCTCACCAACATACATCACCTACCACCACAATCACCCAAACTAATTATGACACCATTCACTCTTATAAGATCTCCCCAACTCTATAACTTTTACAATATTTGCCTCACTGCAGCTCACCTCTCTCTCCTGCAAATCTAAAATAAAGCACTACACTTCTTACCCTCTCCATACACTACTTGATACACTGATAATTACTGTACTTCTTTCTGGTAACATCCACCCCAACCCTGCCCCCACACCCCAACTGCCAACATGAATCTCAATACCTCGTCTTCCATTCCCCCCCTCCTTTCTCCGATCCCTGGTTCCCCCTCCCAGCCCTTCCACTTCTTACCCCAAAAGCCTATCTACTCTACGAACATCCAATGTTTCATCAACAAAACCAGTGAACTCCATGGTTGGATGGCCCATACCTCCCCACACATTCTAACCCTTTCCAAAACTTGTCTAAGACCACATATCATGAATAATGTAATTCTACCACCAGGTTATAGCATTTACCGCTCCGACAGAATCCCAAAAAAGGTGGAGGCATTGCCAATCCTCTACTCTGATCAAGTGAACCTCTCATCTCTAACTATTCCTGTATCCACTTTCCATGCTACTGAACTACTTATTCTTAACTGCCACCTAAACTCACACAAGAAATTTGCCATAGCCTCCATATACATCATCCAGGCAATAATATTCCCAACCTTGGGCATATTCTGTCTTGGGTCTCCCACAATATACTCTATGAAACTGTCATTCTTGAAGATGTTAATACTGACTGGTCCAAATTAATATCAGAATCCCCACAACTCTGTATTAACCTACATAGTTTCCACTAACTTATGACATCCCCCACACGCATGCGGAAAACCTCTTCTACCAATCCAAACCTAGACTGGATTCTCACAAACACCCCTAACCTTTACCACAACCCCTATACCTTACTTGACACCATGAATGATCATCTTCCCACCCACATCCAAAGATATTCTCTCCAATCACCAAAAACACACTCATACAGAGACTGTCATAAACACTCTCTAATGACAACATATTTAACTATACATTGTCTAACATCAACTGGTCCTTCCTCCGGCAGCTTCCTCCTAATGATGACATGCAAAAATGTAATCATATATTCCTTGATATTCTTAACTCTCGTCTCGACTAGGAGAATTAGAATTAAAGCAAATTATGCCCTTGGCTCTCTAAAGAAATTCCATCCCTTATGCATAAAAGAAATAGTGTTTGGAAAGCTTGGGTTAAAACTAAATCACTATCTGTGCTCCAAAACTATAGAGAACTCAGGAATCTTTCCAAAAAACTTATTTATAAAGTTAAGAGAAAACATTCATCTCACCCTAATTCAACAGAAAATCTAACCCACAAAAATTCTTGTCTACCATAAACAAAAGTCTTCACACTGGAAACCTTTCCACACCCACCCCCATCCCAAATACCCCAAAACATACTGCCACCCTTCTTAATAATTACTTCACAGATATGATCCAAAAATGTACTCACACCAACCACAATTTTGACTCCTCTCCCACTTCTTCTAACCCATGCAACAGAAACCCTTTCTCCTTTAAACCTGTCTTTACTGCTTACATTAAATCACTTCTGCTCAAACTTAAACTCTGCTCTCCTCTGCAGACAACCTACCTCCCATCTTCCTCAAACTAGCCACTGAATCCATAGCTTATCCTATATCTCTGCTAATCAATAGATCCATTCAAGAAGCCACAGTCCCAGACATCTGGAAATCCTGCTACACTGTTCCACTACATAAAGGTGGAAATTCTACTGACCGATCAAATTATAGACCCACAGCCATTCTTTTCACCTGCCTCAAAAATACTTGAGAAATGAATGCATACTCAACTACTGAATTTTCTTCTCCAAGTTAATCTGCTAACTACTACTCAACAAGGTCTCAGGCCAAACCACAGTACCGCCACTGCACTGTTATCTTTTACTCACACTGTACCAGAGAGAATAACCAACTTGTATCCTGTCTTTTCCTCGACCTCTCCAAAGCCTTTGATACCATGTCACACTCTTCACCTCTATCCAAACTATCTGATCTCAATCTCTCTGGGCCCTCACTTGGCTGGTTCTTTAGTTATCTGTGCAACAGGCAACAATCAGTCAGATGGCTCACTTCTTGCTCCCCCTTTCTACCCATCAAATCTGGAGTCCCCCAGGGCTCCATCCTAGGCCTCGTTCTGTTTAATATCTTCACTAATGACCTCCCTACCTCTTGCAATCAGCCCACCCTTATTCAATATGCTGAAAAAATTCTACACTCATCTCCATCTCCAATAACATCTCTCATTCCCACACACACACACCCAAGACTCTTTCCTGTCCATAGAAAAGTGGCTCTCTGATAATCAGCTCAGGCCACACTTATTCAATATGCCGAAAAACTTCTACACTCATCTCCATCTTCAATAACATCTCTCATCTCCACACACACACCCAAGACTCTTTCCTGTCCATAGAAAAGTGTCTCTCTAATAATCAGATCCAAAAAAAAAGCAAGTTGAGCCAGCAAACTGTGACCTGAAAAGAACATTTATGGATTATAATAGCATAAAGACAAATAACCAGACCGGTTTAGGCTGGTAAAAAAACACAGCCTTCATCAGTGAAGAGTCAGATGCTACAGTTTAAATACATTCAAGTGCAACTCCAATGGTTCATTTTCAACATTGCTCATTGAGGCCAGGTGGGAACAGTCCACCTAGCTTTACAATCCATTTCTTTTCTTTAGAATCTAAAATAGAATGCCATCCAGTTTTGTTAGATTTGTTGCCCTTGACCATATCAATGATCATGAAAGTAAATTTTGCAGTTTTGTGTGCCAAACAATGTTTATACAAAGCAGTGTTAACTTTTTTCTTTTTAATGTTACTTACATATTCAGAGATTCTGAGCCTGAGAGGACGAGATGTTTGTCCAATGTAAAAGGACCCGCAGGTGCATGTTGCCAAATAGACTAACCAGTCTCTAATAATCAGCTCATTTTAAATAAAAAAATGAAACTTCTGCTATTCTTTCTTCGACCTCTATCTCACCACAAGTCAACCTTTGTCATCACATCCCTTGACAGCACCATCATTAAAGCTAAACCCCACATCAAGCTTTTGGGTACCATTATCAATGACAAACTTAAATGTAATCTGAATATCCAGCAAAGTATTAAAAAAACACCAAAACCTAGGTCTACTGTACAGAAATAAGAAATTTCTTACTTCGGAAGCTAAACTCTCGCTGGCTCAAGCACTCCTCCTTCCCTCCCTCCTTTATGCAGCCCCAATCTTTACTAACGTCCAGTCTACACTTTTGTCTAAGCCAGAACAAACATACCACAAAATAGCTACGTTTGCTACTAACTCACCACATAACTCTCCCCTGTGCCTTGTCCTAATCACACTTCAATGGCTTGAATTCTCCCAACAGCTCCGACTCTTACAATTACAAATCACACATTCCATTCTATTCAAACTTACATCCAACCCCTCTCTCTCCTTCCATGTTTCATACTACACCCCAAATCATCCTCTCCGTACATCCAACCAACTATTCCTTGATGTCTATAAACCTAACAAAAACTGTTTAGATGTATATATTTTAACAATGGAAACTGGAACACAAGCGGTTAACTTCAGAAAAATAGCTGAAATTAAATTACTTTATGACAGCAAGAGACAGGATGTCTATACTAAGGAGCTCTCTGTGTTGTCTTGAAAGAGGAATAATTACTAGGCATGAGATGTGGAAGTAATTTATTGTTTTATGACTTCCAGGATCTGCCTTAGATCAAAGAAAAACCCTGTCTATGTATTTTCACAGGTAGATGTTAAATGCTACCAGCTGCATCAATGGTTGTTTTCCACCTAGGATAGAGTCAGATGACAAGAAATGATGTCATTCTGCAAGCTATCCCAGCAGTAATATTTGAGATATTAATTTAAGAACTGTCTGAGAGAGACTGAGTATTCTGTATTTGTCTTTGACCTGACAACAACTAAAGAGGACCCTTCACCATACACTTGCTTGCTCTGTAAGTTAACTGTGAAATAGTAATTCTCTAGATATAGTCATAAATATATCAAAGCTTAATTTAAATGTTTTTCTTTATTTGAGACTGTCCTACAATATTGTTTAAAATTTTTCCTGTTATTCTGAACTCTGATGTTACTGTGATTATATACTATTTTATTGTTCTTTTATTATTTACTATTAAATATATTTAAAACTTTTACTGTGGCTGATATTTGTCAGACATATTTAAATTCTGAGAGCACTTGTCTCTTTATTTGGTGATACTGATAGGCCACTCCTAATAGCCTTGTTCTTGGTCAAACTACCATTTGTATTAACAGTAACATTACACAGTAAGATTGGACACCCTTTGTTAAGGGCCTTAAAGTAGCTGATAAACAGTGGCAGTGATAAAGTACAGTTTTGTACCTACCATAAATATAGATGTCCGATAGGTATGCATCTGCAGTCATAACATATGGGTTGTCCTGCCTCAGTCAGCCCTTCGGTCGGCCAAATTCCAAAGTCTGGGTCTGGCCTCGGCTGATGTCGCACCTTCCCCGACGTCAGAGCGCCTGGGGTATAAAAGCATCAGCCGACGCCATTTTCCTCAGTTTTTCTTGCCCCAGATGCCAGGTGCCCTCTAAGAAGGCTAAATTTGGATAAATGCAATAGAATTCCAAACATTTGCAAAATTATATATATATATATATATATATATATATATATATATACATGTATATACAAACAAATACACCATAATAGATTCCCCCAGCTAGCTAAAAGAGGGGTAAACACCCTGGGAATACCACAGAGGGGTAGGAGGGAGGGTAAACCTGACTGCAGATGCATACCTATCGAACATCTACATTTATGGTAGGTACAAAACTGTACTATGTCCTTCAAGGATGCATCTGCAGTCATAACATATGGGTAGAATACCATAGCCAATCTGGGGAGGAGGTACTAAGAAAAAGATGGTGTAGTTAAGATCCCCTGCAGGACTGCAGTAGCAAAGCCTGCTCTGGATCTGGAGTATAAAGGTAGATTGTAATGTTTGGTAAATGTATGCACGGAGCTCCAAGTAGCAGCTTCTAAAATGTCCTTGGTAGCCACCCCTCGTAGGAAGGCTGTAGTGGTGGCCGTGGCCCTTGTGGAATGAGGCCTGAGGTTTGCAGGAACTGACTTTCCATGAAAGGAGTAACAAAATTGAATGCAATTTCCTATCTATTTTGAAATTGTCTGTTTGGAAATTGCTTTTCCTTGCACCCCAGCAGCATATGCTACAAATAGTTGGTCAGTTTTTCTGCTACTTTTAGTTCTGTCCAAGTAGTAGTGTAGTTGTCTGTGTATATCCAGGGTGTGCAGAAGTTTTTCCCCTCTATTCTGTGGATTTGGGAAGAATGTAGGCAAGTGAATAGCTTGGTTCAAGGATACCCTAGATACCACCTTTGGCATAAAAGTAGGATTAGTTCTTAGTGTAACTCTGTCCTGATGGAAGATAAGAAATGGCTGTACTGCCATTAATGCTTGTAACTCAGATACTCTTCTTGCTGAAGTTATTGCCAGAAGGAATGCAGTTTTCCAAGACAGAAACTGAAGATCCGCTGTTGCTGCTTGTGAGAAGATAGGTGGATCCACATTGTATTCTGCTGAGATTGCTGAGGCATGAATCTTAATAGAAGAATAGGAGAGGCCATTGTGGAACAGCTCTGCTAAGTATTCCAGAATATGTGTCATGCTTGCCACTGTCACATCTAAGCCTTTTGATGTGCTCCAAATGAAAAATCTTTTCCATTTAGCTGAGTATGTCTTCCTTGTGGAGGGCCGGCGAGCTTCCATGATAATGTCCTTCACCCTCTGTGATAAAACATTTTGCTTTGGATTTAAGGGATTTTCCAGGCAGTTAGCTGCAATGTTTTTAAGTTGGGATGCATGATCTTGAAATTGTTCTGCGTCAGAAGAAGAGGCCACAGGGGGAGAGGCCACGGTTTTGCCTGTGACATGCTCCTCAATAGTGGGTACCAGTGTTGCCTTGGCCAGTCTGGAGCTATCAGAATCACTCTTGGCTGTTCCTCCCTGATCTTCAGTAGAACCTTGTACATTAAAGGGAGAGGTGGTAAGGCATATACTTTTAGAGCTTTCCAGCTGAAAGAGAGAGAGTCCACCCTCCATGCTTGTGGGTGGTATGTCCTTGAGTAGAATGTCCTCAGTTGATGGTTGAAGGGGGAGGCGAACAGATCCATCTCCGGCATTCCCCATGCCTTTGTTATGAGTTGGAAGATGTCTGGGTGCAGCATCCATTCGTGTGCATCCATGGTAGTTCTGCTTAAACTGTCTGCCAGTGTGTTTTCCTTTCCTGGCACGAACTGGGACTGCAGTTGGATATTGAGTTTCAGGCATAGCTCCCATAGATTCATAGCCAGCCGGCATAGAGGGTAGGAGTGTGTGCCTCCCTGCTTGTTTATGTACCACATGACCGTGGTGTTGTCTGTCCTTATTAACAGGTGGCCTTGATGGAGGAAGGGTTTGAAAGCCTCGACTGCATTCATCACTGCCAGCATTTCCTTTTGGTTTATGTGCATGTGTAGCTGTCCTTGAGACCATAGGCCTTGGATACATTTGCCCTCCATGTGTGCTCCCCATCCTCGGTCTGAAGCGTCCGTGGTGATGGTTTGTTTTGTTTTGGTTTGTTGAAAGGCAACCCTCTGTTGGACTGGCAGGCCTGAGCCCACCACAGGAATTCCTTTTGAAGGCAAGGAATGATTGGTATCAAAGTTTCCAAACTGTGACTGTGTTGAGACCATACACTCCTTAGATACCATTGTAATTTTCTCATATGCAGCCTGGCCTGTGGTATCAGAATTATGCAGGATGCCATGTAACCCAGGGCCTGCAGGATTTTCCTTGCAGTAAGCTGAGCTTGTCTTGTCAGATTCATGAAGTAATCCGGAAGTTGTTTTTGTTTTTCTGCTGTGAGAAAGGCCATTTGGATGGTTGTGTCTAGATCCGCACCCAGAAAGGTTATCCTTTGGGATGGAACCAGTCTTGATTTTTGGATGTTGACTGTGTATCCCAATGCCTGTAGTAGGTGGATGGCATAGGCCAAGTCTTTTATCAAATTTACCTTGCTGTCCGCTTGTATAAGGCAGTCGTCCAGATAAGGGTAGATTTGAATCCCCTGAAGTCTGCAGTGTGCAATTACTGATGCCAGGCATTTCGTGAATACTCTGGGCACAGTAGATAAGCCAAAGGGCAATGCTGAGAATTGATAATGCTCTGATCCTGCAAGAAATCTGAGGTGTCTTCTGCAGTTTGGTCGAATAGGGACGTGCAGATATGCCTCCTTGAGATCTAGAGTCACCAGCCAAGACTCCTTGCCCAACATGGGAAGAAGTTGCTGTAGGGTCAGCATCTTGAATTTCGGCACAATGAGGTAAGTATTCAGTGCGGACAGGTCGAGAATAGGCCTCCATTGATGTTCTTTTCTTGGTACAAGGAATAGTCTGGAGTAAAATCCTTGGCCTTGCTCTGAAAGTGGTACCTGTTCTATAGCTTTCATTTGAAGCAAGTTGTTGATCTGCTTTAAAGCCTCTGCCCTCTGATTTGGTGGTAGGTTTGGCATTCCGTTTCTTTTTGGCAAAGTGTGGAAGTGGAACCTGTATCCTTTGTCTATTATATGCAGTGTCCATGTGTCCTTTGTAATATAATGCCAATTTTTCGAGAATAAAGCAAGCTTTCCGCCCAAGGGTGCTTCCAGTTGAGCCCTGGTGGGCGGAATCAGAGTAAAGTCATTGAGCCTGCCCTGGTGTAGTAGTTGTTGTTGCTGCTGTTGCACTACCTCTCTGGTTGGCAGGCTGCCACTGGCGGCCTCTGTAAGAGCTCCTAGATTGGCCTCTGCCTCTGGGGCATCTGTTCCTGCCTCTCTGGGCTCTGTCCGAGTCTGGAAAGGACCAATTCTTAGTAGGCCAGTTTCTGCTGAATCTCGGTGGTTGTACTTGTAGGAAATCCTTAACTGTTTGCACAGATTTTGCCTTTTCTTCATACTTTTTTAAGACCTCCTGAGCAGAGGAGCCAAATAAATTTTGTTTCTCCATTGGAGCATCCAGGAATTTAGCTTTAACATGGTCTGGCAAAGATTGTTCCTTCAGCCAGGCATGCCTATGAATAACTGCCCCAGTCATAGCTGACCTAAATGAAGCCTCCAATGCATCATAACCACACTTTAAGAAATGATTACTAACCTGCTGTGAGTTGTGTACCAGATCCTGAAGGGATTTACGGTCAATGGGGCTCAGGAGAAGAAAGCTTCTTGTTCAGTTCATCTAACAAATACTCTTGGTACTGTATCATATGAAATTGACAATTTAGTGCCCTGACGGAAAGAGCTGCAGAAGCATATACCTTCTTTTCCCATTTCTCTAAAGCTCTAGACTCTCTTTCAGAAGGTAGAGGACTTTTGGCAGAGGCAGCCGCAACCCCTTTAGGGCCCAGAGTAACAGTTTCTGGGTCTGCAGAATGGGCTTTATACAGATGAAAATGAGAATCCGGGACCCTGTAGTATCTATCAGGTTTGGCAGGGGCCGGGGGGAGAGTATCAGGGGCTGTACTGACATCATTGTACACATCATCAATTACATTCAAAACAGGAAGTATAGCTAAGGGCCTATGCTGAGGCAAATGTAAAAAGGTCCTTAATCTTTTTCTAGAATCAGAGAAATCCTGACCTTGCCATTGAAAATGCTCTCTCATGGAGTGTAGAGTCTCACCAAAGGAAAACTCTTCAGGAGGGGAGGCCGAAGGGATAGATTCTTCTGCATCAAAATCCTCATAGGGCGAATAAGCCTCCTCCTGGTGGTCTGACAACTCAGAACCATCCGAGGACTCATCTGAAGAGTGTGGGTCAGAAGGCTCAGTCCTGGGCCTTTTGTCTGGTGGAGGGTGAGAGGCCCTGTCCGGGTGAGGTTGTGAACCTCTAATTAAAGAAATAAGGTCCTCTGCAAGGCTGAGGATCTGAGAACTAGAGGAAGGCCTCTGGGATGTAGTCTTGGGAGGCAAAGCTTTAGAAAGTTTAGCAGCTTTAGCCCTAGAAAAAGCCTTAATGGACATGGAAGCAGGGGGCCTAGCTGCCCCACGTGCAGGAGTAGATATGTCCAAAGGAATGGTGTCGGACATATCCTGGGCACTAGTTTCGGTAGGTAGCTCGGTAGCCGACTCAGCCGGGGCCTCCTGGGCCGCGGTGGTCGGTTGAGTGGATTCGGATGAAGGAATCTCCGAGGACTCGGTTTCGGCTGAAACCGAGACACTCGCGGTAGGCCTTACCATGGTTTGAGCCGAAACCGCGGGCCGCTAGTGTCGGTCCTTGTCCTTCCGTTTTTTCACCAAATGTGATGTCGGAGTCTCCGATGGCATTTTATATGCAAAACTAGCCCCAAAAATTCCTCTGCAAACTCCGACCGACGTCTAAGAGTTCGTCGGTTGAAGGAAGCACAGGCTGAACAGGACGATACGTCGTGGTCTGGGCCTAAGCAAGGAAGGCAGTAGGAATGGAAATCCTTATGAGGTATTTGTTTGCCACAAGTTAAACAATTATTTACTTTATCTGACATCGGCTGAAGCAAGAAAGAGTCCCCAATGGGGTACTTAGCTTTTTTGAAGTTTTCAGTAGCTGAAATCACTGGATCTGACCGACCGGCACTTGCGAACAGCTTCTGCTTCGGGCACCGCGCGGCAAGAAAGACTGAGGAAAATGGCGTCGGCTGATGCTTTTATACCCCAGACGCTCTGACGTCGGGGAAGGTGCGACATCAGCCGATGCCAGACCCAGACTTTGGAATCTGGCCGACCGAAGGGCTGCCTGAGGCAGGACAACCCATATGTTATGACTGCAGATGCATCCTTGAAGGACATCTACCTTACAGTCTGGGCAGAAGGGGGGCATAGCTAGTAAACCTATGCCAGCCTTTCCCAGATGTGTGTGTGTATAAATCAGACATCAAAGTGTGCGTGTGTCAGCTACTTGGGCAGGGACATAAAGCACTGGTTGTACAGACAAGGTGTTGAAGGTCTTGGCTTGGCCACTCAGCTGAGATCTCAACTCTGTGGCTGTTCCAGTGGGGAGTCTTATTGGGGATCAGGAGAAACCTGCCCTGGACCGACTATGGTCTCTGTGTGCTTTTAAGGGAAATTGAAATTGATTCAGAGAGCAGCATCTGGAAATACTGTGTGTATTTGTCATCCTCCCAATGTACGTCTCCCACTGGTGCTAATGGTGATGATTGAAGCTCCTTGATTATTGTTGCCAGTGGTGGGGCATCACAAGTGACATAACGTGAGACAAATGCCTTTCAGTCCCTCCCAAGTTTAACAAAGTCAAAAAAAGTCCATTCTTTTCCACTTTTTCCTGTACAGCCATATTTCACAAATGCAATTGAGGCTTTATAATCTCACATTTATTCACTAATTTCTGTATTGCTGGTCTTTTTCCATTCATCTCCATCTCCCAACTCCATACTTCAGTTCAATTCCAAGGTACTCCCGAGTCTTCTAGTAATCGGCTGTGCTTTTCTCTCTCTCTCTCTCTCTCTCTCTCAAGTATTTTCCTTTACTACAATGTGAAAGGTTTCACTGGCAAAGTGTCTCTATAAGCTTTACTATCAGAAGAATGAGAAGCAGAGTCCCTTTCTGCTTGATGGCTCACTTTTTCTTGGACAAACTTTTGTATTTCCTCCTTAACCTGTTCTGCATAAAGATCCATCCATCCGTCCACAACCCCCCTTTCCCATTTTTGCACGTGAGGCTGGAGTGTCACCAACCGTGACAATCATCTAGAGCCAAGGAAATATTCTAAAGATGCCTGGATAGAGCAGACTGAATCTCTCACGTGCCTCCAAACATTCCCAGACTACTGGAATAAATTTGCTTCTCTTCTGTCTGATTTACAGCGAATAATGATTTTCCACAAACGTTCTACTGTCTCCAGCTTTAAATACACTGCTCTTCTGCCACAATTTTAAGTTCACAGAAATGTTGAGTATTATTCCTTAGTTATCTAACATAGCTAAAAAAGGATTTGTAGTTATCCTTGCTTTGGAAGCTGAGCTTCATTCATGGGTTATTTTACTCTTGTTATAAAGTTTATTTTGGGTGACCGGGGGTGGGGGGTTATTAAATTTCCCATTGTATTTGGCTCTATTTGGGACTGCTAGATCTATGTATTTCTCTAAGTGGGCATAAAACTTCTTAGTGAAGACGTTTGCTATGTAGGCAGTGATGTCATTGGTGAATTTAGATATTTTATCATATAACTGCACAAGATTCACACTTTTGACGTCCTTAAAAATTAACAATACTGGTTACAGGGGAATGGTAGTCTTCAGAGTAAATGTCATGAGTTATGGTCCAACTAAGCTGGAGTAAGAGAGATTAGGGGAGTGAAACAGGTAGAGGCAATATTAATGAGGACCAGATCTAGAATATTTTGGCATGTAGTGGGTTTAACTATTTTGCAGTGGGAATTCCTATTTATGAAATCTAGAAATCTCACGGCAGAGCTACAGGTTCTATATTTTATGGCTTGACAGTTGAAGTCACCTAAGACTATGGAGTTACTGTTTATAGGATTTTCTTCTAAAATGTCTAGGAATCTAACACAATCATCTGGAGACATGGAGGGAGTTTAATAGCTTACTATAAGGTGGTAGCTTGTGTCATCCATGGTAAACTGAAGTTTTAGTAGCTCAGATTTTGGGTCTCAAGTTAGCATTCTAAATCTGACGTAGTACATGAAAACTATGGAAACACCACTGTAATTTCCACCAGCAATGAGGTGTTACTTAAAAAATGGAGTAGCTCAACGAGTTCTGGCAATGTGAGCTTTATAGGCTCCATGCACAAGTATTGTGTACATGTGTCCCTAGTCCCTGGATACACATAGTGGTGTTGTTTATTGTGGATGTGTACAGTACACACCATTAAGGTAGGAATTTAGAAGCAACCACACTAAATTCCTTCGTAGCACAGTTGCCATGCTGAGGCCATTGTTAGTATGATACACATTGGTAAAGCTATACTGTGTGAAACTGCATTAAGGTGAATGGAATCGGGAGTTTTCAAAATAAGACACCAGACTTTATGATAGGCATACTGAAGGAAGACAAGATGCCTATACTTAAAACTCATGGAGGATAGCAATAGGGACTTACAGAAAATGATGTACGTGGGTGTCAGAACTCAGCAAAATGGCATGACACTGTCACATTCAGCTGTGTGGGGTAAGGAGGTACACTATGGGTTGTGCACATCAAAGACATTTCATACCACACATGAGAGGACAGTCTCTGTACACAGGAGAGACATGCCAATGTATATGGAAAATACATGTGCAGAACAATATAGGGGTTCAATACACTGATGGATGAAGGTACAGCATGATGACATGCCTTTTGCTACAGTTTGTATAGGAAAGGGAGAATGGTCACAGCACAATGGTGGACAGATACACTAAATGGGGGAGGGACCACTGCATAGCCATATGGGAGGACCACAGAAAGTCATGCAAATGCACAAACACACACACACACACACACACACACACACTAATTTACATATGTAACCTACAAGTGTCCATATCTTTCCATGGACAACTCAGGAGACTGAGGAGTTCCTACAAAGCCCTTTGAAAACATGGTATGAACTACCTGATCAAAGGCAGGACAGACACGGTTTCTCAAGACTATGTGGGACAGGGAGTGATGCAAGACATCAGTACCATGGTTGGCCATAATAAAACTCTTCAACACATGTGGCAAACAGTAACTGATATGATGTATGCCAAGAAAAAAATTGTGGGATATTGCCAAAGAAACATCTACCACAGAAGGTAGACCACCAACACAGAAGTGGCTCACAGATGTGGAGGAGTTCCTGATGTCCCTCTGTGGGCATGGGGAGCAAAATATTCAGTTGTGGCTTGGATGTGAGAGTTGGGCTATCGACAACTGCATGTGTGTCATACAGGGATGCAACGGGTTAGTAACAGCCACTACATTATCATATTTGTACAATGCACTGCAGCTGAGGCAGGAATTTTACAGCAACAGGCTTCTGTGTATCTGCCCTCCAGATTGCAGCTACAACACCTTGCAGATGCCCATATGTTAGTCACCAGTTTTCTCAAACACCCCTGTGGCAACATCACTGGTAGATAAGTGTATGTTTCAGTGCTGCCACAGGTTTCTTTCACAAGTTCTACTAGCGAAGGGTCTAGAATAGTGGGACAACACATGCCTAATGCCAGCAGGTCACCTGTGAATGATGATGATGGCAATGTCTGATCAAACAGTGACACTGTCAGCTTCACACACATCCTCCACACACGTTGAGGCTATGGGGGATCAAGTCAAATGTAAAGCTTTATTAGTGTTTGGTGGGCATCATGCAACTGTGAGCCTAGGCTATGAAGGAGTCTCCAACCCAGAGACTGTCAACGGCACTGTTTCTGATATGCATGTACAAATGTGCAACAGGCATAGTAGTGTCTGTTGTCATCCACACACACACACAGAGTTGCTACCAATATCAACTGGAGATGCTGAATGTGTTGTGCTACCTGAATGATGATGGTGATGACGATGATGTAAAACAAATGCACTTCACATAGATGACATACAGTGCCTGCACAGTCACATGGAGCGCAGGAGCAAGGATCAGATGGTGCTGCCCAGATCATTGGAAGCTAACACAGAACAATTTGGTGCCTCCATGAAGCATATTTTAACTGCCTTCCAGTCTGCCTCTGCAGGTCTTGTTGTCTGTGGCTGTGGGACGGTCCAGATATGAGGTGGATAATCATAGTCCGAACACAACCAATATAAACAGACACCTGCGACAGCAGTACTGTTGGCTCTGGTAACAGAGACTAGCACTCCCAGGTGTAAACAGACTCTTATTTAAAGCCATCAGTACTCATCAGGCTCCACCCCAGGACACTTCATCAGGCTCCATGTTCTTGCCCCCAGTATTCTACACCATCTATATCTCCATTAGGTAGAAGCAACAGCATGCTTACTTGTGGCCATCATCTAGATCATGGAGGTCGCACATCTACTGGCACCATACACAGAGTGCCCCATCAGGGTACACATACATGCTCTTGCTTTACCCTGCCCCTGGCATGAACTACACTGAACCTCAAGACCACATGCCATCATAGTATCAACTGCCAATTCTGACAGAGCAGTTCTATTATGCCAGTGCAGGATGTAATCTCTGATTCCCAACAACTTGCTACCAGACTGCATGGCTACCACAGCTACCCCCCCATGCCTCTGGTCAGTATGATAACACTGCTGTCACCTGTCACTGTCTCTTTCAGGTCTGCAAATGGTGATGACTGTTGCCTGCCAATCACCTAGCTTATATCAATGACGGAATGTCTAATGCACAATGTTGTCAGTCCATGTACTGTCTTGCATAGGCTGGGAACAATGATGCTTGCACCATTTTAGGTCCATGGTGAACCTAATCAGACAAGCATCTGCCAGCAATGCAATGCGCTGTCCCTGCCTCTGCCTCATAGGGAACCCAGCTGCTGTTTACCTTTTGACTGCTCACAGAGCTCCTCAGCTCCTGCTACTACAGACAAAGTGGGTCCTGATGCAATGCTTTCGTGCTGTTGTAGCTGCTTCCAAAAAGCCATGTGAATTAAACAAAATCGATGAACAAAAATAATAAAAATAAACATAAAATACCTAATTCACTTTTTTAGATGTTCTGATCATTTGTGATAATGCTTTTAATCTGTCACCTGTTTTCTTACGTTTTCCAATAAATTTTTAGTCGGTTCCTTGGTTAATTGTCTGATGAAGTTCTTGATTTAATATTAAAAAACAAAAGTGCTTACAATTACTACTGTGTTTGGTTCTTGCTTTGGTTTTGTTTTTCAAGTACTTTCCATAACACTTTACATAGCACAATGCACAGACTATGAATACCAGACAAAATGGCATTCACAGTTTACTGTTTTAGTTTACTTTCACAAGCATGACATTAACTGAGATGCATGGACTACTATACTGTTTATTAGCAGAGCACCTTTTGATGGTTGGTTTATTATTGTATATGAAATAATAAACACATTTTCCTGCATAATAAGCATTTAACTAAAACTGAACTAAAACTACATGTATTTTAGTGTCCACTAGGATGGACAGCCCACACATCCTCCTTATAATTAACTCATTCACTTCAAAATACATAGTTTTGCAAAAGCAAAGTGAATTACATTGGTGCAAATTAGCACCCAAATACAGACAACATAATTTTCTCCTTATTTTTACATGATCACAAATCTCATTTTGGGCACTGTTTTGGGTGTAGGGACAAGGCACAATAAAAGTTAATCTGTCGCTTAAATTTACTTTTGCAGCTCCAGGAACATACTGCATCTCTTAGGTTCATAGGTGCTTACTAGATTATTGGTCCAAGAGACAAGTTTACACCAAACTGAGCAAAATATTGCTGATGTGTCAATACCCCAAGGAATTTTATGAGTCATGATACAGGCTTTCCCTGTTCCCTGTCCCTGTTCATTAGGGACACAGTTGCTAAACCAGGGGGTAAATTTATTTCCCATCCAGTGGCCCAACTTGTATTTGAATATTATTAGGGCTGAGCTTTGCTTCTCATAACTGGGAAGCCTGTTCCAGGGAAGGGGTAATCTTTGAGACACATACCTGTCCTTCCAACATATCTTGTTTATGTCGCAGACAAAGTTTATGTCCACAGATCTCACTCTATAAAATCATTTTTAAATACATATAAACAATTTCATTACATTTTGAAGAAGGGTTGTAACATTAAAAAATGGGTTCAAATGTTATATTATTTCCATGACACAACCAATACATTAATGTATTTATTTATCTAGCTATCTAGATCCATCAAGCCTTTGTTAATCGGGTTAGTCCCACTATGCTAGTGGGTTCTTTTCATGGGTGACCCAAGGTGGTATTTTTACCACTAGGGAAATCTGGCCAAGGCATCGGGGAACCTCCACTACTCTTCTCGATAGGTGTCATGGGATCTTTTACATCCACCTGAGCTACCACCAGTTCAGTTTAATATCTCATCCGAAGGACAGTACATTCAGGAGTACGGCATCCCCCAATCCTGCACTGCAGTATCAGCAAGCCAATCAATGGAGTGGGAGTAGGACCCACACCCTTCTGGTCTTCAAGCACTAAAGGTGAGTGTACTACCTGTTGCAATACTGACATTATAAAAATGCAGACTCTCAACTTACATTAGTTCTATGAGAAAGATGACATAGTCATGCAGGTCTTCTATGACCACATGTTTTGATATCAAAGTCTGATATACCTTGTTTTTTTTTCACCTCTATCAACTCCTCTATATAAACTACTGGCAGTACAGTGAAAGTATGTGTGAAAGTGTTAACCCAAATTAAACTCACTAAACAATAATCTTACTTATCTTCCCATAACATTTCCTTACATATAGATCTTACCTTTTATCTTCCACAGCAGCTCTATAACTCCTAATACCCCCTCAATGTAGCATCATGTATCCCGTTGGATTGTGTTAATATCTCCCCCCCCCCTTTCTAACTTCTACTCCCACTTCCCAATAAAGTCTCTCTATAACCTCCCTTTATAATATCTTGTTGCCATAGCACCTATTATGTCACTAACTTGCCCCCTCTTCTGAGAACTACTATTGTTATTCTAATGTCTTTCTTGTCTGTTTTCATACTTCTCACTATCTCCTGTTACTTGCAAATGAATAGAATTTGACACAATTATCCTTTTCTTACAACTCCAAAATCCCTGGGTTAAGTTGTCATATCTACCTGTTAATCACTTTGCATAATCTACTTAAAATTTGTGCACATTTAATAGTGTGTTACGCTTTACTTTGTATCACTACTTTGCCTACTGTCACTGCCTTGTCTAGAAGTGCCTTTTTGTATACATAAGTTACGTACATTAGTCATTAGTATTAAATTATCTGTAATTGTATTTTATCTGTGGAACTTTTCTCCCTGCAGACCTCCAATGAAAATGAGCTCTTCCTAAGTTGGACGTTTTCAGTAATCAAAAGACGAATACATAAAATAAATAAATAGTGCGCTTCTTCTTCCATACCTCATATTTCCTTATTTTTAGACTATACATATTTTAAAGGACAGCAATGGGATATTAAACCAGATTGCTCAACCTGCTGTCTCTTTTAGTCCCTGTTCGTTGATACAGCCTGGAAAAATTACACATGCAGCTTTAAAAACGAATCCACTTAACTGTTTTTCCCTGTTAGGCTTCCTACCTTTCCGTACTACTTTACTTTCACTTTGAAAACCAAGATGAAAAACCACTAGCTGGCTCTGAAATGATGATGTCACATCTGCCAGAGATTTTGATCTAGCTACCGGGACATTTCCTCCCCCAAAGTGATGTAATCCCCACCTGATTTGAATGCTGTATAGAAGAGCCAGTGGACCTCCCACATTGTGATGTCAGAGCTGCCTTGCCCAGCCCACTCTTAACCTAGCAAAAATGTCAAACTATAATCTCACTTTTCTGAAGAGCCCTACCGATATGTTATAAAGTACAGGCAGAAGCACAGTAACAGCTGCAAAAACTAAGAGCATAAATTTGCAATGACCATGCTTAGACATTAATTGCATGTTTTGACATAAAAAGCAGATGTCTGTCACAATTAATCAACAACACTACATCAGATTACAGGAAGTATGCAATACCGTAATTTTCTTAAATTACCAATTAAAAAAAGCATGTGGGTGCTGTCATCAGATTACAGGAAGTATGCAATACCGTAATTTTCTTAAATTACCAATTAAAAAAAGCATGTGGGTTCTGTCATGCAAATCTTTGAAATATATTGTGTTTATAATGCATCATTTGTTAGCTATTTAACCAAACAGGAAGAAACAATAAGTGGGAGTTTGATGCTTTACAAAACAGTGATTATTCCCAGTGCTATGGAGCTTGGTTCTAAATTTGACAGGAGGAGTGCAACAAAAAAGTCTCCCACTGTAAGGAAGGAAAGGCTGACAAGAAAACAGTACATTAGTCTGGTCATCTGCTGTAAGCTGTCAATCACATGCAGATCGTCATCATCATCATCTTCTTTCGGTTGTTCCCATTAGGGTCGCCACAGCAGATCACCTGTTTCCATTTCTTCCTGTCCTCTGCACCTTGCTCTGTCACACCAACCACCTGCATGTCCTCTCTCACCACATCCATAAACCTTATCTTAGGCCTTCCTCTTCTCCTGTTACCTGGTAGCTTCATCCTTAGCATTTTTTTCCCAATATACTCAGCATCCCTCCTCAGCACATGTCCAAACCAACGTATCACATGCAGATAATGGGTCAAATTACCCTTAGCTCTTTGACAGCTAGGTCTAGCAGGTATGAAGGGGAGAGGAGATACCGTGAAGAACTAGATTTCAGCCTTCACAAAAGAAATCAAGCTAGCATTTCTAAGAAGAAAGAGCAATAAAATGCACATTTCAGTTCTGTTCTGTAGCATTTGCACTACATGTGTTTGAAGTAGTCATTGAAAAAGGATAACATTTTAACCAAAAGTAAGTGACTATAACACAGCAGTGAATGCCTGTAAAATCAGTGCACTGACAGGAGCTTTAGGGAAAACGTGGCAGATCTGATGCAATTTTTTGCAGACAAACATTTTGGGATACTTGGAGGCAGAGTAAACAGTCAGAATTATTTCAAGATGCCAGACCCCATGTGGTCAGAGTCAGAAATTGTGTATAAAAATATCTAAAAAGCTCTAAATAGTTCCAGAGTGGTGTTAAAATGTAGGAAACACCAAACCATGATGAAATAAACATGTTTTTTGAGTCTATGGGTACAGTTGTCATTTAACACGATTCCTGCAATTCACACCATACTGCAAACCAGCAATCAAAATTGATAAATGCTTGTTTGGTAGATATTAAAGAAGACATTTCCAATATAACACTGGCTAATGATAGATAGCATAAAACAACATTTACAGATTGCAAGGATATTATTTGCTGAAATAAGAAGAAAAAATAAGTTTTCAAACAGCAAATTGGCAGTGCAGACATTTGAGCTATGGGATCATATAACTTTTAACTAGGAATGTTTTTAATTCTTTTTTGACTAGTTAAGGCCATTAATCACAAGTGCATGTTGTCATGGCAGTCCAGGCAGTACTGGATGGTTAAGTAATTCAAATGTTCCAAAGCTTACACTTATCCTTCTGAGGTGAAGCATACCTTGTCATTTGGAACTATCATACACATCTAACCACGGTAGTGCAGCGGTTAGCGTTGTTGCCTCACAGCAAGAGGCTCTCCTGTTCGATTCTCGTCTGGAGCACCTTCTGTGTGGAGTCTGCATGTCCCCCCCGCAGTCGAGTGACGTTAAAGACATGCAGGTAGGTGCGAGTGTAAATGGATGTGCCTTCTTCCACTGCCAATCATTAGTGGGCCGAAGTTCCACTGTGGCGACCCCTAACCGGGAAAAGCCGAAAGACATTACTATACACATCTAACCGTATGCATACAAATTATTTTGGTAAAAATTAATTCTACATATCAAACACTACTTTATATGCAATACTTCCAATGTTGATGGTTCACAACTGCAAAGACACAGTGTTAATAAACAGAGACATTAGAGAGAGACACACCTCCACACAAACACATGAATGCCAGTAGGTGTATGCGAGCTTACACACACACACAAAGTTGTTGGCTGTCAACTAGTGCTTACAAAAGAGAAGGATTTCTTTGTTTCTCTCACCTAACAGTCAAGCAATAAAGAAATCCACAGAAGCAGCAAGAAGCTTACCGAAAAATATTTAACAAAAACAAAAACCTGCAAAATAAAGTAAGCACTTTTGTCTCTAAAACATAACAGAAATTTCTATTTAACTATCATCTCCAGATGGTTTCCTATTGAAATGACAACATTCATAATGCTAACTGCCGACACACTGAAAAAAAAAAGACAGAAAACACAACAGAAGAGAGAATCTCAAACATTGATCTTTTCCTTTAAATTGTTTTATGTAGATGGACAAGCAACCTGCACTTCTCTGAACTTATATATAGAGATTGTTATACCTCAGAGGAAAGAACATATTCTTAGAAATAGCCATCTCACTTGATATATGCAAGTATGTTTTTTCCACTATTCAGTCTCTGTATTTTGGGATTTCCTGAACTGGGTTACAACGTTTCAAATGATTATACCTCCCCAGATATGTAATCAAATCATACGAAAAAAAAGTTTTCTTAACTTCTTTAGACCATAAGTAAAATTCATGGACTGATTAAAACCATAGTTGCTACAGATATCTAAGGAAATCTGCCATCAAATAATTAACAGGCAGTTCATTTTACTGCCTTCTCCAAAACACTCACTGGGTCATGACCAAATTTAAAAATGACTTTTTAAAATCATTGCACTCCAAAGCATGTTTGTACAGATAATCAAATTTGTTCTTTAGTCTAATAACATATGAATGTTCCTAAATTATGTCCTTCAATTTTTCATTTTACCTATATAGAAGGAGTTACACTGTGAACATGCTGCCACGTAAACCACATACTTACATTTGCACATAATAGGTTCATAAATTAATACTATGCTAATTGCTGCTGTGGGCCATTTTATGCATAGCCAATTAGACCATGTGAGAATCAAACACTGCACCTTGTGTCTGTAAGACAAACATCTTAACCATTATGCCAAACTCCCTCTTACTTCCCTCTGGAAAAAAAAGTGAAGTATACATTCTAGTAGAGTATGAACAAAAAACATTGGGCCTTGTATTAATTAATCAATACATGCATCAATTGTATGTATCTTTCATACCATTTTGATGTCAACTACTCTCTTGGGTATGTTCAAATTTTTCTTAATTTCTACCTATTTTGTTCACAAAACTGGGAATACTAATTGAACATTTTATTATTTCCGCACATCCATTGAGAAGCTTTCATTTTTTTCTAAAACTGTCTTTATACTGCCACTGTTTAGACTTGAAGAAGCACACAAAGGTGTGTTTCACTCTTTGGACCTTGTCTTCATAGCTGAAATGCTTCATGGGAATATGCTCACAAATTTAACCACATAGATGGCACTACCTGCTTAAAAAAATGGGTCCTCTTACCTCATGTCTGTGTAGGTAATTCTCTTGCATCATAACATGGAAAAGTATTTGCACTAACAAAAACACAACCATGGAGCTGTAATACTTAGATGGCAGTATTGTAATTTATGAACTTTTGCTTACTATTGCTTATATACCATTTACAAAACAACCACCAACTGCAGCCTGTTGCTGAAACTTAATACTTCTAACTTACCATTTTTATTAAGGTGCTTGGTAAGCTATGAAAAAAAACATAACACTTAAGTTTAATACACGACAGTAAAATGTACATCTGTACTTAAGTGCTGATTACTTACTTTGGATAGTTGGTGCAGTATTGAGTATAAATGTGAAATTCGGGGCTCTAGAAAAAATAAAAAGATACACAGAAGTCATGCGCTGTACAGTAATATTATGTTATTACAAAGGTCTTACAGTGTTGCTCATGTGGAAAATAACACATGCATTTTGCTATCCTAACATTAATGAGTGACAAATGACAGAAAAACAGAAAGCTTGCATCTGAAGGACACCTAGCTTACAAACACAAAAGCTAGTGAAGGAGACACATGATCTGGCTTATAAAACTATCAAGATGGTCATTTCCGAATTGTCCATTTATCCTTTCATTTATGTTTTCTGCTGGTAGGTGAACTGAAACACAAGGGTCCGCTGTCCCTGGTGCTCACAGACATGTAGCATTGACATATACAAACATGTTACACAGTATATTTTGTAGAGTGTTTCACAAACATGATTCAGGTAGTCAGTCTCAGCATACAACTACAATCCAATTTTGTGGAATGGAGCAGCACAGGACCTCTTCGTACACCATGGTGCATGGGATGCCACCTACGCTGTATATCAGCAGAATGGGTTTGGGACAAGTTTAGTTGTGGTAGCAGGTTTGCCTGCATCAGGGAGGACTCCATCGCTGGTAGTTTGTTTTATTGTACAATGGAGTTGATTTTACTTTTTTTTGTTACTTTAACAGTAATATTGTGCCATTCAACTTTGTCAGCCGAGCAAGACACTACCAGGGGAGGGTGAATTATGTTCTTCTTGGGCCAGCACCATAAGTTATTACGGGGTTGTTTTTATGATGGTGCACATTCAAGAAAGGGGTTATCTGCATATATTCTCTATGTATACAATACATTGCCTGTGCAATTAGTTAAGACAACTGTGCTGTGTCTTGTCCCACTGTTCTACTTTTTACAAATCACAACAGGCTTTCGGTATGCCAATCTATGACATAGCAGGTCTGCTCCACAATGTTCAATGTTTATGAACAGGATTACTAGTTTCATAAAAAACAGAATGTAAATGAAACAATGGTATTAGGCAAAACTTGTAGCAGCAAAATTTAACACAATACTAATGCACTGTAGATACCTGACACAGCTGAAACATCTAATACAACTAATACGAGTACAACAGAGCCTATGCAATTGCAGGAATTTTCTACGTCAAATAAGGAAAGAGCTGTGTTTTTCCTTGGGACCAGAACGTGTGTAATTTCCTAGCACTTGCTATGCTGGAGTTCCATAACAGTTTTGGCCCAAGAATGGAAAATGCTTTAGAAGCATTGGTCAAAAAAAGTGGGGGATGGCCAGGGAAAGGGATGATGATGATTAACCCAAGAGATTTTTGTGACTGTTTTATTGCAAGTACCTACATAAAGATATGCAGATCCCAGAGTGCAGTAGCCTGTCACACTACCAAATAAATGTGTGGCAAAGAGAAACAATGGGCAACAGCCAACACTGAGAGTCAGGCAATGACACACTCATCTGGGGCAAAAGTGATAAATAATCCAATTTATTTAAGGTTGCCTGCAGCTGCAGCCACAGAAAAGACATATTCTTATGGAGGGATCAAACACTGCCCAAAGCCTGTCTTGATTCATGAGAAATCAGATTATTAACACAGTGAATGGTAGCAAGAAGACAACTCAATATGTACTCTATTCACATTTGAAACTTTAAAGAGAGTTCACAACAGCCTCAATTCAGTCCAAGAATGCTTTACTTTTATCAAACCCAGATGAACCAGATTCCCCAACACAGTGATTTCAGTTTTGGTGAGCTTAACTTGAATTGAACATCTATGTGACTCAGACCCAGTTCAAGTTGAACTAGGCCTTGTGACTTTACAGGTATAACACTGGCAATCCTACATTTATATAAATGAAAAACAAACACTAACACCACTTTAGTTGCAAACATTATACATCATAGACACCACTGAAACAACTGTAGCTGCAAACATTATACACTTATAATCTATCCAGTCATTGTCAGTTAAGCATTATATGTCTCATTCAAATCCTTCCTCTTAAACCTTGTTTTGTCTCTGCATGTATTGTTCCCACAATTCCCATTTTTTCTTAAGTAGTTTGATTCTTCCCTTTTCTAAAGATTCCAGTCCCAGTTGTTTTATCTCTGTTACTATATTCACTAATTTTAGTAAAGTTGGCCTAGACTGATTTCCATTTTCTAGTAATTGTTTCTTTGGCAGTCACCATAATTCAACTCAGCAAGGCTTTACTATGTCTAGGCAATTCTGACTCTGTATCATAGCTCAAAAAAAATAAATAAATAATCTCCCCAGTCAATCCAATCTGCTCACCCAGCATCTCTGACAGAGTGGTCCGCAGGAAATCCCTAAAGTCTGCCAGCTCATTAGACTCCCAAACAATATGTTCCCAGCCACCTTTTCTTTCCCGTCACACCTCCCAAAATTTGCTATCCACCTGAGGAAAAATTCTTTGGAGTCTACTTGGAGTATAAAAATAACTATGCAAACACATCCGACTAAAGATCCTAAATCTTCTAGACTTTGTTGCATATTTGGGAGATATATATATATATATATATATATATATATATATATATATATATATATATCCCATTGTTTCTTTGTGAATTGCTTATTCAATCTCTCTTCTCAATCCTTTCTAAGCTCCTCTGACTGATTTTTATAATTATCATGCAATATCGTATATGCTCTACTAATTAGTCCTTTTGTAATGACAGCTTCTGTTCTAGATTCTGTTGGGAAAAATAACGTTGTCAGGATAAAGCACTTTGTTTATACATGGTATGGTGAAGTTGGAGTGAAAACTTTTAAGAAAAATGAAGAAAAGCAGAGTTCCTAAGACGCTGTATGATGTACTTTTGAAGTACACTTCTCAACTGGAGGATGACTCATCAAGTGTAGGATTACAGTAAACTCTCTGTGGTCTCAAGCAACCGGCAAAAAAAAAAAAAAAAAAAAAAATAGAAGAAATGCAGTACAATTTTCATGTGTTGCACTTTCTGTTTTCCCCTCGCAAAAACGTACCTTACGTTTTTAGAGTTTTACAGTTTTAAAAAGGAGGATAGGAATAAATTCCCTCTCTCACCAACCTGAGAACATGTCAAACCAAACAAATAGTATAGGGTACAGTATTAGTCAGGCCTATTTTTAATAGTAACTCTCAAGCAACCAGAAACTACAGTTATCCGGCATCTACCAATCTCCATGGGTGCCAGTTAACTGAGTGTTCACTGTACATATCAAGACTCACTGAACCGAATACTTCTGCAAGATACACAAACATAACTGATATTTTCAACTTTTTAAATGAAAAGTATTGTGTGATTGTGCTATATGATTTCTAAAAGACATGATGCAAAATGCTCAACAGGCTTTTAAGGGGCACTTCATTTGCATCACAACTTTTTCCAAGATTTGGGATAAAGAAATAAAACATACATACCTTCCTACAAGAATACAAAGCCAAAACAACATGTCCTACATGGACCAGCTCAAAGCCTTGACACTATACCCAGTATCATACAGACTAGTAAGAGGTGACCTGTGGCTGGAATACAAGGAATCCTCTGACCAATTACTGATAGATTTACTGCACATCAGCAAATCAAATGATGTAAGAAATACTCTGTCTAGGAATTTAAACATCTTCTGCAATATCAACAGAAGATATCACTGCTAAAGAACAGACTCCCCCATCCACACAAAACAAAGTTCATCCATGACCGTATTCAAACACAACTTAGACCTATGGATGGACACAGAAAAGTTATCCCACGAGTGTCCTCTGTACTACTAATGTACAGAGGCAGCTCCAAAATGCTTTATCTCATGTATGGATACCCTCAAATTACCTATGGTATAATTCCACTTAATCTCATCAGGGGTGATACATAATTATGAACCATGGGATGGGTAAGTTCAATATATAACCAAATGTGACAACCATGGGATGGGTAAGTTCAATATATAACCAAATGTGACAGGTTAATTCAAGCACAAAACTGGAAACTGGTTAGGCTTAAAATGGTTCTCAAGTGTAGCTAGCCTAGTACTTACACATGAACCTGAAAGAAAGAAAAAAAAGAGAGAGAGAAAAGATAAGCCTATGGAACTCAATAATGATCTTGGGTCCATGTTTAGGCAGTGGAATGATACAGGCCATCACAGCCAGCAGGTCTAGTAAGTAAGTAGGATATCCCAGACCCAATGATTCACTTTAGAAAGTGAAACTTCAGTATGTTTGGAACTTAGTTATGAATCCAAATATCTTGTGTGCCATTTTCTTGGTTAAGGGTGCTATTATCTCGGTAGTGTAATTAACTGAGAGACAGTCAGCCAAAATATCAACTATTATCCTTAGAGAATAAATGATTAAAGATGAAATTTGATGAGGTTTATTTCTACTGGTAACTTCTTTATCTCCTTCCAGAAGTCCCAGTTTCTGTTAGAGTTCAGCTGTTCTGGTTTGTCAGACTATTAAAGTGGTTTCTTACAGTGATTAAAATTCTAAATTTATCTTTTCAGTTACTGCTTCTGTAAACCTTCCGGGCTACCAAACATTCACAAAAATCTTGACTTATTTCCGGAGTAATCTCCAGTGCTGAGGTTCTCTCTAACCACCTTGATTTTCCATTCACACTGTTCATTGTATATATAGAGATGTACCTGAACTCTGAGGCCTTACAGAGTTCCTCCTAAGTGGAATGAAAGTAGACAAGGGGCTAGAATTAGAACAAAGCACAGCATCCTCAGCTCCCATTTATTCATTAATCAGGTAAGTATACTGGGTGCATATATGCTCTTCAGAGGTGACCTGGGAGCAAGTGGCCTGCTCAGAGTCACACAACATGCAAATGGACAGATGCAGATGAAGAGAGTGAAGCTCTGGCCTATAGGAAACATCTCATAGACAGCTCATAGTCTTAATCCATTCTACTGACTGTCAGGATTTCTTGGATGTCCTAAGTCTTCTAACTGTTCTCAATTCCAAACCCAGCAGTAATATTTTCCTTTGACCCTGAGATCTCCATATTTGGCCAGCAATTTAGCTTTTTACTGCAAGCTCCCCCTCATTCCACATAGTCTTCTGCTGATATTAAAGCATTTAAGAAACGGGAGGTATTTAACTCAGCAGCTATGGTAGATTATGTATTCCCATAACAGAATATGCTTTCAGCCCACTGCCCTAGCTGCTACCCTTAAACCAAGTTGAGAAAGGTACAGTTGGTTTTAGCCTCAACCAACTTCAGTGTTTGCATTTTACCTGTTTTTATTTATGTATTTATTATACTTTGTTTACCAGATTAGTCCCACTAAGCTAGTAGCCTCTTTTCAGGCAAGACCAAAGGTGGTATTTATACTACTGGGGAAATTGGGCCAGGGCAATGGGGAGCTTTCCCTACTCATTAGGAAACTGCTTGTTCCATTCCTAGAACAGTGCTGGCTGGGAAAAAAGCACTCATAGTCATTCAAGGTAGTGAATAGCATAGGGGCAAATGCCAGCACAGTGTCTGAAGCCTTACAAGATTCTGAGAAGCTGTTTTAGCAGAATTGTTTTGTTTCATTGGAAGCAAACATTCAAACAATGATGGATGTGTTCATAGGTTTACAGGTAGGTACTAGGCTAGCTGCCCGAAGGCATTTATAAGCCTTGCCAGAATGTGCTGGCTTTTGCCGCCCCCTTAGATTAGTTCCCTGTGTCTCTGTCCAGCTGAGCCACTGAAGTTTATTACAACCTCTAAATTGGGAGGGACGCAGGATGATATTTTAGGGATTGTTGTTGCAGAGCAAGCTGAGAAATGGAAAAGACGTTTCATGGGGTGAAATTACGGACAAATTTCAATCAGAGAAATTGAAAGCTATTTTGAAATAAGATTGCCAGGCACAGAAATCATATGCTAAGACTGTTAAAGAAACTGCAGGGAAAGTGATGAGAGATGAACACGGGAAAGAAATGTCAACAATCAAAGGAAACTTATGGTGAGGATTCAGAACAAAGAAAAATAAATGAACAGATATGACATTTGGGCTAATTTAATCATCCTATTGGAAGTGAAGGCTCAGGAGGTTAGAGCTTTTATTCTTACTCATACAGAGACATTTTGTGACATTATTTTTGAGACTGGTTCTGTTCTGGAAAGTTTTTGAGGGAATACGAGAAGAAAAAGAACTGAATCCATGGAATTATGTGGTCAATGCATTTCACATAGAAACAAGAAAGAAAAATACATGTTCAATTTCCAAATGAAGTTGAAAAAGGGACTTTATAGAGACATTTAAGTACATTTTCTAAAGAAGTTATGGACATTAGCAAAGCCTATGATAACAGAGGATTACGGACTTGGAACGGAACTGTCATACTGTACTGAAAATGAAGAAATAAAAAAATGTTCATATCCTTAGTATGATAAATGTAGGGGATAATAAATAGAGGGGTTATAAAATATTGAGGACAACCGAAAAAATGTTTTGTTTTTTCCTATGGAAAAGATAATCATTTCTTAAGTAATAGAAATAAGACTAAATGTTATTTATATTTGTAGGGAAAAAGCTGATGATGCAAAAACATATGAATTGAAATGTTATAAATGCAACAAAGTTGGGCATTTATGGACAGACTGTAATCTTGAGAGAAAGGATGAAAAAGAAAACAAAAGTGAGGACAGCATACGAAGAGAAGAAACAGTCCTAGTAAAGGATAAAGAGGGAAGCAAGATCATGGTAAAAATAAAGATAACAACAAACAGAATATAATATAGAAGAAGGTTCAGAAATAAGCGATGACTAAGATATACATTGAAAAATAGTGAAAGATAAAAATAATTCTGCTGGCTAAAGATATAGAAAAAGAAAGTTTAAACAGATACGTGTAATACAGAAAAGGTAAGGAAATGGATAAAGCAAATTAGAAAATTACTTCAAATTTACACCATTTCTAGTAAGCCTCAGCAGACATAATGACAACTTTAGAGTGCTTTCAGTAAATGTAAATAGTATCAAAAATATGAGTAAAAGAATAGGCATCCTAAACTGGTGTACTAAGTGTGACACTCGAGTAATAATTTTGAAAGATGTAAGATTTTTGAAAAAAGAAGAGAGATTACATAGAAACTTTGGGGAAGAGATACAATATGGAACCTAGAAAAGGAACTGCACTTTGTAGAAAGTCAGTGAAAATATTGAACATAACATTAGCAGTGATGGGAGGATTAACTACTGTATATCTCAGATGGCATAAGCAGGTAAATAGAATTATAGCATTGCATACCTATGTTATAAATAAAGAAAGGGAACATTTATTTCATAAAATTTTGGATTATGTAGCAATTAATATGAATATAATATCAATGGGATCATTTAATTGTGATTTGAGAGGAAAAAAGAAGAAGAGGGGAAATGATATTAAGAAAATTTATGAAGTTATAAATTGCAGCAATTTAAAGATTTGGAATAGTACATTATGGACATTGGGAATGGGATAAAATTAAAGTGGAATTTAAAAATAGGATGGAAATTAAAGAAAGAGGATATGGTTAAGAAGTAATGAGAATTATACAGATGGACTGTCAAGGAAATCTCGCAGAACAAGAAGAGCAGCAATTGCATAATGCTAACAGAAATAAGGGATTATTTTGATAATATGCATGAGTTTAGAAAGACTGCTGTTAAGCAACTGTTTTTTTTTTTTTTTTATAATAACTCCAGAGCACAAAAATGTTTAGCACAACGGCTCAGGCAACAACAAGTAGAAAGGGTTACCACTAAGCTTAGGGAACCTATAACAAGAGATCATGTAAAGGTACTAGAAATATTTCAGAATTTTTTTGAAACTCTGTATAAAGCAGAGAAATGTGGAAATCAAGAAAAGGTACAAATGGAAATATTTATGGAAGAATTAAATATGCCAAGGTTAGAGGTACTTGAGGCACAATTACTAACAGGATTGGAAAAGATGAGACAAAAATGATAATGTGTAACCAACCCGCAGGAAAGTCCCCAGGAATTTATGGCATTCCTGTGGAAGTTTTGAAGCTAATAGAGAAAAACTGATAAAGAGCCAGAACATTTTGTTTAACAGTATTTTAAGAGGTAAAGTACCAACATCCTTGAACAATGCGGTGGTAGCTGTAATACCTAAAGAGGGGAAAGACCCATCAGCTCCAGCTTAATATAGGTCCATTTCAATCCTAAACCATGATTACAAGGTGTTTATATATATGATGCCTAAACGAATGGCAAAGGTGATGCCAAAATTGATAGATGTGGACCAATGTGGTTTTGTGGAGGGGAGGCAAACATTTGACAACATTAACAGGCACTGATGATCCAGAGGGAAGCAAAATGTAAGAGAATGTCACTGTTGCTGGTGGGTCTTGATGCAGAAAAAGCATTTGACAGAGTAAGCTGGGAGTTTATGAGCAGGACAATGGAAGCATTTGCATTCCCTGATAAAATTATAAGGTTGATTAGGAGGATACATGAGGCATCAGAAGGGAAAATTAAAGTGAGTGGGTTCCTCTCTGATTATTTCTGTTTGAACAGAGGAACCAGGCAGGGGTGTTCTCTTTCCCCTTTGTTATTTGCATTACCTTTAGAACCACTGTCAAAGAAAATAAGCGACTCAGAAATTCAAGTATATGGTGGTCAAGAAAAGCTGGTTCTATTTGCAGATGATATTTTATATCTAATAAAACCAGAAATGGAGATTTCAGTGTTGTGGAACATTTTGAGGCAGTTTCACATCTTTTCAGGATACAAAATTAATAAAGCTTAAACAAAGGCAGTAGCTGTAAAGTATGTACCCACCCACAAACTGCTTCAGCAATATCCATATTTATGGGGACATAAAATTAAGTATGTACGAATATGGATTAAAAAGTATTCTGGTGTGGCAGCTAAGTATATGTGGGAAGAGTCTAAACAAAAGGTAATACAAAAACTGAGAAATCGGAGGGTCTGTTATATAGATATTTATTTATTTATTTATTTATTTATTTAACATTTGTTGACCGGGAATGTCCGACTAGGTTCCACAGATCCTGTTTTCAGCGGAGGCCCGGGGAGCAATGCTCCAGGATATGGACAGCAATATACAAGCAGTTAAAATGTTTTTAGTCCCCTTAGTTTTATACACAGGTCAGACATATTTTTATCAACCAGAGGAGAAGTTGTGCTCAGCAATTAATGAAGAGCTGAAGGATTTCATTTGGGAGGGGAAAATGGCAAGAGTCAAGTAGGATAAGTTGATTCTTCCAACAAAACAAGGCGGCTTGGGATTACCCAATTTTAAGGGGTATGTCAGAGCTGCACAGTTAAAGTTCCTACACATAGCACAATCAGAAACTTATTCTGCAAAGTGGAAAGGGTTGGTGAAGGAATGGGGGGAAGCTAAAAAAAACAAGGAAAGACTGGGATTTTAGATGCATATCCTTAAGGAGAATAACAACAATTATACATAATATTATACTCAAAGTAGCAGAAAGTATTCTAAGAACTAAGCCAACACAGAAATGGAGAAAAGCAATACTGCCACAGAGATTACTGCAATTAGAGTTACAGACAACAGGCAAGATTGGGATGGAATTTATTACAGAAAACTAGCAAAAGAACCAAGGTATTGGGCGCAAATAATTAGAGAGGGAAAGGTACAAAATGGGAAGAGGACAATAATTTATTTGGACTGCAGGCTATAGCTTGACTTCCCTATCAAGGATTGATATCCAAGTGGAGGCAAAAAAGAAATAGAGGGATCCTAAGTGAAAGACCAGCACTGGTAGAGTTTTTAGTAGACTCTAGAATAGAAGCTGCTGTTAAAACATGAATAATTAGAAGAGCATATAAAATATTGCATGATAACTTTAAAAATCAGTCAGGTGAGGTTAGAAAGGATTGGGAAGAGAGACTGGATAAGCAATTCACAAAGAAACAATGGGGGCTATATATATGCCTCCCAAATATGCAACAAAGAGTCTAATTATAGCGACTGCCAAAAAAGCAGTCACTCGAAAACAAAACTCAAAGTCTAAACCAAATATACTAGAAGTAGTGAATATACTATCAAAGATAAAACAACTGGAATTAGGATCTATAGAAAATGGTAGGAACTAATTACATATGGGAATTGTGGAAACAATGCATGCAGAGGATGAATGAGGTTTAAAAGAAGGCAGGATTTGAATGAGCTATGTAATGTTTGACTGACAATGACTGGATAGATTATAAGTGGTGTAAAATATAGATACATAGTACTGAACAATAAAGATTATAAGATTTTTATAGCAATAATTCAGAAGAAAATGGAAAGTAAAATGTGGAAAGTAAAATGGAAAGTATTATGGAAGATAGCATATGTAGTCTAAAGGGAAAAGGATGTCAGCAATTATTATTCATAGTAAGGGAAATTGTGGACAATATTATAAACTTGACTGATGAGACCAAGATCATGATAAGAAATTTAAATAAAGCTTTTGATACAGTACAACATTAATGTTTGAGGACAGCTATGGAAGAATATAACATTAGTAAAAGCATTAAGAATGTATGCTGCTCTGTATATAATAAAAGTAAGAATTTTAGTGATTGAATGGTTAAGCAAAGAAATAAAGAATGGAGTACATCAGGTATGCAGTGTGAATGGTAAATTATTTGCATTAGTTATGAGTATATTACAGATGTAAATTTGCACAAGAGGTGCTACTTATATTATTAATGACGGGATGAAAATTCCAGTCATGTTTCCTGATGCAGATGATATACTGATTATGAGAAACAATGTATAGATGAAAGAAGTTATATGTTATATACATCAATGTTTAAATAAAATATGCATGCCTTTAAATAAAGAAAAATGTAAAGAACTAAGTTTTACAGTAAAGATAAGAACATCTTTCCAGTGAAAGAAATCTCTGTGTTAGGAATAAGATTTGGGGGTAAAAATATAAATGCAGAACAATGGAACAGCATACTAGATGAAATAAAGGAGTTTTGTTGTTTTTGGAAAACATAAAAGCTAGTGTTTAATAAAAAGGTTTATTTGATTGATTCAGTTATACTGGCAAAGACTACATATTTAACTATTATCTACATGTTTTACTCCTTTCATTTCTTCCTTTCTCTCCCCTCTCTCCCTTCCTTCTCCCTTCTCCTTCCCTTGCTCTTCTTTCTCCCCTTCCTTTCCTGCCTTCTCTTATTAGCCAAAGCATCATTTACTTATCCAATAGCTCCTTACTTTAACTATAGTTCCTAATTTCCCCCAACTGCAAAATCTCTTTCCTTTCTCTTAGTCTTTTGTCCATATTTAAAATGCTGAACGTCTTTGTCATTGGTTATTATTATTGACTTACTTTACTAGGTGTTCAATATCCTATGATTGTTGTTTAATAATCACTGAATGATATTCCATTCTGACTCTATATATCCTGTATGTCGATTCTACTATTTATGACTGCACTTTGTGTGATAATATTATGTAGTTTATTAATTGAACTAAGTATGTTCAAGCTTTTCTCCCCAGACCTCTGCTGAAAATGGGATTCATGCCTAGTTGGACTTTCCCGGTAAACAAATGCCAAATAAATAAAAATTAAATAAATTTTGCCAATAATCTATAAAAAAGAATTATTGTGAGTATTTTTTTTCTTTTACATGGAGTTCAGATTTGAATCCAGCGAAGAGAGGACTCTTATACATGGACAATGAAGATGGAGGTTTAGGATTAATAAACCCAATTGTTTATGCTGCTTTTTTGAATTTATATAATGGTTTGTTTTGGATAAATGATAGAAATTAAAAGTAAGTAGAAAATGTACTAAAGTTCAAATATATGTGGCACTGGGATATGTTAAAAAAATTGAAAGAGGAAAGTATGTTTACTTGAAGTAATGAGATGTTATCAAGAAAAAAATTATTTTATGGAAAATAAAAATTGATTACATAGAAAATGAGAGGTAAAGTGTGGTATACAATATCATACAATATTATTATGTTAATCATTGTGCTGAGCTTGTGAATAAAAAAGCTAATGGTATAAAAGTACGAAAAGCAAAGTGCAGTAAGCAAGGAGAATGTCAAAAAAAATTTATGGAGATTATTGATTAATAATTTACCAGTAAAGGTAAACATGACATATAAAAACAATCAGTGAAAGGAGCTTCTATACATTGTGGTAAAAGAGAAACTACATACCATGTTTTCTTACAATGTATTAAAGTTGAAAGATTGCTTAAAGAAAATTTCTTTGAAAATTATAAATGAGGTAAATTAAATAAATATGGATTGTTATACATGGATATTACAGCAATAAAAATAAGTAATATGTTAGTCAGATAGATAAAAGATTATTTATGTTTTGTGGACTTTTTGGAAAGAAAGTCTAAATGAAATCATTTTTAATGTTAAATGGTGACTAGCAGTAATTTTAAGAAAAATTAGATCGTGGTTGTGGAAAAAAGAGTAGTGGTCAAATAAGATAATGAAGATAGAAGGTTAACATTACATTAAAAATTAAGATATCAATGACTGTATAAAAATAACGGAAAGGTATGCAAATGTGTACACCATATACATTTGTAAATATATAAATATGTAAGTTTGTAAATTGTACTGTATATATAATGCATTTTTAAATAAAGAATTCCTACTCTTTCAATAGGTGGCATGAGGTCTTTGACATCTACCTAAGCTACCACTAACTAAAGCAGACTGGACCTTTTTTAACACGTAATTGGAAGAACAGTACACTCAGGAGTGCAGTATCCCCTTTATGCTGCACTGCAGTATCAGCAATCTATCAACCTGGTGTGGAAACAGAACCTACAGCCTTTTGCACAAAAGGCAAATGTGCTATCTGTTGCACTACTGACACTGCTTTTCACACTGGACAGTGTCTTATTACTTTTCTGAATCCCCAAAAAGAGGCTCAGCTTGGACTAAACTATTTAAACTCAGACTGACAAGTCTGACAAAATGTCTGATAAAATGTTGATTGGTTTGGCTTAGAATGCTTTCAAAATTTAAACCATACAACTATAAATGCAACTGTGGGCTGTTAGCTAGCCTAAAGGTGGGGAGCAGTATAAAACTGGCTTGTTGAAAATGAGAGTGTGTGCTGATTGATGTTTTGAAGGCAGGGAGCCAACTACGTGGATTTATAAGAAGCTAGAGAAAGGTCTGATGAAGTCTTTTATGATGATGCATGTACTCACCATTATTACTGGCTCTAATCAAATATCTTTATTTTCACTACTTGTACTCCCATACTTCTCTGTTAATTTCTGAATGGAAAATTAATCTACGAAAGTAATGCAGGGCTTCTTTCATAGTTACTTAATAATGTAACTGAAAACCTAACTCTGCTATCAATGTTATACCAAGGGAAATCAAAAGGTCATGTATTGTTTGACCATGTTTAAATTCTGCTTTTGCAGAGAAAATATTGGATGTCACAGTGCTGACTTAAAAACTGGAAAAATAGTTATCTTCCTACAATAGTTAGGGTAGTTCAAATTTATTAAGTCCAGTAATGAGTGCCTTCCAGATAGTAATGAAAAAACACAGTCAATATTGGTAAGTCAACGTTGACAATAACAAGATGGTAAAAAGTGAATCCATTTAACAAACATGTTCTGGTACCTTGGCAATTTGCCTTCAGTGGAACCATTCAAACAACAAAATAGCATCTCCTTATATATCCAATATACCATATCATTGTCCAAATTATCAATCAACATGGTAAACACACCCACTTTCTTAAAGTGCCATTACATTATATTAGTGAAATGGTCTGTTTAAATATAGCTGAGTGAGAAGAAACACATACAAATACATAAAAATGCATAAAAAAGCTTCTATCCTTTTCCCTTATGTGTTTAAATAAAGTCTCATACATTCATTGATGGAAACTAGTGGCAGCAAAAAGAGCGTGTCCTTTGAAGAAATTGGCATGGAGAGTTCACCGGAGAGGGTGGAATTAACAAAAAACGCCCAAGGGTTCAGCAAGGTGAGCTCGCAGGTGCAGACTCGATCTCGGAAAAATCGAGGGAACTTTTACAGCGACAAGAGACAGAATTAAGGACAGCAATTTATTTTGAACATTTCGGGTCTATCAATGTGCTGGACAATGTTTTGGACAATGATCATATCATTTTGGACAATGCCTCACATGTTGATAATGAGAGTTTGGGTAGTGTCATAGCGTGTTGTTCCTCATGTGAAAATGATTTAAATGTAATTAATTTATCTAGTATACAATTGTCTGAGGACATGCGCAATGTTTTGTTTAAAGGAACTAAATTTATACCCACTAAGCTTCCTACATTAGCAGACATCATTGTTGATATCAAAAAGTTTGTTCGTAAATTAAATTTGAAAGTGTTTTTCTCTGAACGTGAAAGACATTTGAATTTAGAAACATCACGTGTTTCTGATAGTGATGATCGGTTAAATTTGGGTATTTATGATGTTTTTGATGAGTTTAATCTTGAAAACCACATCAGTGAGGGGAATGTAACAAATGGTGAAGGGTTTGGGGTGGGTTATGGATACATGACTGTATCACATTTTCCTGCTAATAGTACTTTTATGCCACCTAAATATTCCACATCTATTAATGTGTTTGAACACACAGTTTGTGTTAGAGTTGAGCGGGAATTTCTTAGGTTTCATAAAGATAAGATGAATTATAATCTTAAGAAAAATGAATGGTTAGCTTTGAAGGAGCTAAGAACTAACTTGGATAAAGGTGGGAATTGGGTTATCATGGATATGGAACAATACGATAGCATTGGTCAGGATTTGTTAGAGGAAGATATTTATAAGAAGTTGTCTAATAACCCGTTGAACTGATTTTGTGATGAACTTTGTGAATTATTGGAGAAAGGGGAGAGGCTTAGATTTTTGAAAGCCAATGATGTCAAAAAACTCATGGCGAATGAACCTAAGCATCCTTATATATATATATATATATATATATATATGCGATTCACAAATATTTAAATAATCCACCGGGGAGACCCATCATTTCTGGTGTGGGATCGTACATAGAGAGAGTTAACAAATTTTTAGATTCTCACTTTAAGAAATACTTGGTTAAGGTGTCATCTCACATAAGAACACTAATGATGTTTGCAAGGCACTGCATTGTATGAAGTGGGATACTGAATTTTTTTGGGACATGGTTGATGTAACATCTTTGTACACCAACACTGACAAATGCTGGGGTTTGGAAGCTATGAAAAAGATGATGGGAGAAGGGCCCCGCACTACCCTTTTGCTCTCTCTTCTAGAATTTAGTTTAACACATAACTATTTTAGGTGGAAGAGAGATTTTTATTTGCAAGTCAAGGGAACTGCAATGGGGCAGCTTTTGCTCCTTCTTATGCCATCAACTACATGGGAGAATTTGAAAAGGAATTTATGTTCCATAACCCATTTTTCATCAATAATGTCATTTTTTATAAGCGCTATATTGATCATCTCATTTTCATCTGTAGGGGCAGCCAATCATTATTTTTGAAGTTTATGTAGGATCTTAATGGGAATGCACATGGGCTAAAATTCACTTGGGAATGTCAATCTAAGAAGATACCATTCTTGGATGTAGAGTTTACACTGGAAAGCAGGGTGAAGTGCAACACAGACCTTTCAGAAAGCCCACCTCTGTGAATAATTTTTTGCATGCCAGTAGTATGCATCCCCCTCATTTAATTAGGGAATTGCCAGAGGGTGAATTTAGAAGAATTCTTATAAATACTTCTGAACCCGTGTGTGTGAAACATTTATGAATGAAACACAGGAAAAGTTATCATCTAGAGGATATTCTGAGATGGCTCTCTGTAGGATCAAGCGTAAGTTGTGTGGGAAAGGCCACGTTGGCTGGAACAGATCTAATAGAGAATGTCAGAATCAAGATGAGACTGATTTTTTGTAACCAAGTTTTCAAATTTTTCAGGGTTGTTAGAAAAAATTGTGAGGCAGTTCTGGCACATAGTGGTGGATGACGTGCTGGTTGGTAAATTATTTCCCAGGCACATCACTTTTTCATACAGCAGGTATAGTAATTTAAAGGAGCTTCTCATTAAGAAGTTAGATTGCCCTAAGGAAGGAGGGAACGTTGGCATGCACAGATGTCAGCACTGTTCCGTGTGTAACAGAGTTAGAAATTTGCATGGCGTTAAGTTAAATGGCAAAAGTTACTTTGCTTTTGAAAGATTTGTCATTCACAAGGGGTGATCTATGTTATCGGATGTGACTGTGTTAGGCCACTATGTTACATAGGTCAGACCACGAGAAAAGTGAAAGTCCGTATCCTAGAGCATCTAGGGGATATTAGGAGGAATACATAGACAGCCAAGTGGCTTCTCATTTTATGTCCGTGCACAATGGCAGAATAGAGGGGTTTATTTTTAGTGTGTTGGCACGACCTAGAAGTTCTTTAGGCAACTTTAAAAAGGAATTAAATAAGTTGGAATACAGAATGATAGTCAATTATCACACATTACATCCTAGGGGTATGAACCTAGATAGCAATGTCATTTTTTGAAATCTTCTAAGATATTTATTGTCATGTATTGATTTGGGAATTTTGGAATTGCTTTATTAAATGTAAAAATGTTATCTAACCTATCATACAGATTGATAAGTCATTGTAATGATAGGTAATTTGTCGGGATGTAGATAGTGTTTGTATGGGGAACATCATCTGTATGAGACTTTATTTAAAAACATAAGGGAAAAGGATAGAAACTTTTTTATGTATTTTTATGTATTTGTACGTGTTTCTTCTCGGTCAGCTATATTTAAACAGACCATTTCACTAATATAATGTAATGGCACTTTAAGAAAGTGGGTGAGTTTACTATGTTGATTGATTAATTGGACAATGATATGGTATACTGGATATATAAGGAGATGGCATTTTGTTGTTTGAATGGTTCCACTGAAGGCGAATTGCCAAGGTACCAGAACACGTTTATTAAACGGATTCACTTTTTACCATCTTGTTATTGCCAGCGTTGACTTTCCAATTTTGACTGTGTTTTTTCAGTTTTTGGTAGTAAGTGGAAGCTGGATGGTGATACTATATTTTGCCTGCCAGATAGTGACTGGTTTGATAGAAGAGATGACCAGCAGAAGAACAAAGGAATAGTTAAATAAGGTGTTTTCAGACAGGATTAAAGGCTGTACATTCCAGTATATCCTAAAATTACATAAAAAAAATTCTCATGAAGAGACGAGGAAAATATCAGCTACATTACCATTGAAAACAGATGGGTTGGAGGAGGTATAAAGCACAGTAAACCTATTTTTAAAGCCACAAACAAAACCACAGGTGCGAAACGATAAAGTTTATTGAGCACATTCATCTCCAAAATACAAGACTTCTTCATAATAATAATAAAACCAAATATATGTGTTTAAATATACACTCCTGTAAGATCATAAGTTGCAACTAAACTGACCCACCCCCTTTTTAAATAATGTTTTAAAGACATAACGTTCATAAAAAAATACAAAAGTACAAAATCACAGTTAATGGGGAATGGACAACAACAACACTGGGGGCAACATTGGGACATTGTACGCACAGATTAGTAAGTTTCAACAAAGCTACAATTGGAAAATTATTTAAATGAGTGCCTTTGGAGACAGCATGTACCAAAAGGGTTCCGTATATGGAAGTATCCCACAGGACTCATCAGGGGCTCACCCTTACATCGGAATTTAATTCTGCTATTCAACAGGCAATGCTGCGATTTAATCAGACTTTTAATTGCTGAGAATTCAAAAAAACCTGCAATTTTGAAAAATTATATTTGTAAATTGGATACTAGCATAAAGAATGATTTACTGTCTGTGCACAAACTTAGTGAATTTAAAGCTGTTATTGAAAATGTTGACAAATCTGTTTGTGAACTTAGATTGAAGAAAGAGAAAAAACCTGGTCAGAGATAAAACTGAATATGACAATGGGATGGCCTCCCCTTTAGGGCAACAAAGTAACTATCAATTTGAACAAAGTGACAATGTTATTGACCATGAAAGTGACGAATTTGACAACCCTTATAATATTGAAATGCACCCTTTAGGGAACCTGTCTCTGAGGAGGTCCCAGAGACTTATGAATCTGAGGGAGAGGCACAACAGTACAATATGGGCCAGGGTTCCCAGTTTCAACAGTGTCACCAGAGAGCGGGATTGAATACTTCCCTTTACAGGAGGAATTGATTGGAAATGACTCTACAGAAGGTGAGGATGCGAGCGCTATTGTGATAAATACAGGAAATGATTTTAAGATATACAATCTGAGTCAGGTTCAGGTCATAGTTGCTTGGGCTGACTTGTTTGAGAGAGGCCTCAAATTTGTACCGGCCAAGAGGGCTAATGTTTTAGAAGCCATTTTACAATTAGAATTATACAATAGGAAATTAAATTTAGTCCTGCATTTCAGACATGATAATGGTGATACATTCCCAAGACGCAAATTAAAGAGGCCCAGTACTTTTATGCCTCCGATCCATCGTTTGGTTGGGCTCTTTGATAGGTTATGTGAAGCCAATATTAGGGACCTTATTCAACAAACGCCTGACTATAGCATAAACAACTTGACCTTGGAGGAACTGAATTTACTGCAACATATTTTATCTAACAAACAGATTAGGGTCATGACACCAGACAAGGGAGGGGGTTAGGGAATATGGAGGTCAATGACTATACTAGTAGGATGTTCTAAATTTTATACAGTGACACCTACGTAGAGGTTTCCTGTAATGAACTTAACATTGCTTATAGGAACATATGTTTGGTAATTGACAAATTACTATTGAATGGGCAAATTACCTTTGACGAGCATTCCTTCTTGGTGACCCCACATCCACAGATCCCGACTATCTTCGGGATCCGCAAAATACACAAATGTATTAGTAACCCCCCACTCCATCCGATAGTCGATGCTAAGGCATCAGAGACATTTTGCTTGGCTAAATTGGATTCAAAAGTGAAGCATGTCTTGGACCATAGCCCACATTTATTCAGGGACTCCTGGGACTTCTTATCTAAAATAAGACAGGACTCCTATGATGACAACTTACTAATGGTGACCATTGATATTTGTGACATTTTCTCAGTAATCCCACATGAACAGGGCTTTGATTGGTTTTACGACTACTTATGCAGTAACACTGATCTAGACCACAAGACTATTCTTACAGTCAGGACATATATGGAACTAGTTTTAGAGAACAACTTCCTGACTTTTGATGGGGACAACTATTTAGGCAAATACAAGGGGTAGCCATGGGGTGCCTGTTGTGCCCCACTATTTGCCAGTATAGTTTTGTCTCATTGGGAGGATCTTTTAATTTTGAATTTGCCTTATAATAACTCTTTGTACTTTATGGTCGTTACCTAGACGACATTGCAATGTTGTGGAAGGACGGGGAAGACAAGTTGGGTTCCTTTTCCTGAGTATATCAACTACACTACCTCTTTTTTGGATGAAACGGTGGTGCAGCGGTTAGCGTTGCCACCTCACAGCAAGAGGTTCTCTGGTTTGATCCTCGGCTAGGGTGCCTTCTGTGCAGAGTCTGCATGTCCTCCCTGTGGTCGCGTGGGTTTCCTCCAGGTGCTCCGGTTTCCTCCCACATTCCAAAGACATGCTATAGGTGGATTTGACACTCTAAATTGACCCAAAGTGTGAGTGCGTGCATGTGTGTGCCTTTTGTGGAAGGTTGGGTGTCAGGTTGGCAACTCGACACTGTAAAACTTTACTGCCAATCATGAGCGGATAGAAGATCTGCTGTGACGACCCCTAACCAGGAAAAGCTGAAAGAAGAAGAAGAAAAAGAACAACAACAACACTACCTCTTTTTTGAAGTTCACTATGAAGTGTGGATAAGCATAGACTTAAGTACTTGGATGGAACTTTGAGGAAGGATTACAGTACAAAAACCTTTATGTCCCTGTTGTATAGGAAACCCACATAGTCAAACTCACTCTTATATTTTGATAGCTGGTAATCTACACATAAAAAAAAACCCTGGTTAAACGGCAATTTGTTAGATTGGCCAGAATGACATCCGAATTAGATGATTTTATTAGTGAGTGTGTAGTACTACAGGGAATGTTGACTAAAAGAGGGCACCCTGAACAGTTTGGGGGGACATCATGAATGAAGTCAAAACTAAGAGACTTGAAGGTGTATATTGTACCTTTATGTCCCTGTTGTATAGGAAACCCACATAGTCAAACTCACTCTTATGTTGACTAAAAGAGGGCACCCTGAACAGTTTGGGGGGACATCATGAATGAAGTCAAAACTAAGAGACTTGAAGGTGTATATTGTACATTGTTGAGTAAGAGGGCGGGGATGGGACAAACCTGTCTTTCCAACAACAAAAAGAAATTTGAGAGGGCCGTTGTTTTACCGTTTATCAGAAACATTTTTGAAATTCGTAACATCATAAAAAAACATTCGAATGTGTTTACATTGGACTCATAAGTATCTAGTATGGTAGGGAATTCTCCCACTATAGTGTATAAGAGAATTTCTTTCAAAGGTATGTTGGAAAGAAATCCCATGTTAAGTGAAAAAGGTGGAAGCCTTAAATGTGGGAGATGTCCTCAGTGTAAACACATGGTAGACATGGAATAGATTAGAATTAGGAACTTTGGTGTGATCATACCCAAGAAGAAGTATTACTGTTTCTCTAACAGGGTAGTGTACGTGGCGATGTGTCAGTCCTGTGATGGATTTTATATAGGCAAGACCAAAAGGGCTATAAAACAGAGAGTTTATCAACACATGTATGATGTGACAAAAATGCCCTTTACAGGCACATCAAAGACCATCCTACCCACTCTTTTAAATTCTGTGTTATTGACCATGTTGAATTAGGACAAAGGGAGGGTCCATTTGATGATTATTTCAAATTTTTGGAAATGAAATGGCAGGTCAGGAACGAACGCTAATGTTTACCCTGGCCTGAATGACTGAATCTCCATATGTCCTGTTTTAAAACTTAAATCTGCATTCTGTATTCAGTTTATTCCATGATATATGGTCCAATTTTTATAAATTAAGTGTGATTTTGTACTCTTGTATACTGTCGCGGTGGTGCAGCGACAGCATAATTGCCACACAGCAAGAGGTTTTCCCGTTTGATTCTCGGATGGAGTGCGGAGAGTGCCTTCTGTGTGGAGTCTGCATGTCCTCCCCGTGGTTGGGTGGCGTTCGAAAGACATGCGTAAATGGGCGTGCCTTCATTGAAGGTTGGACATCGAGCTGGCACCTCGGCGTTCGTGAAAATCTACTGCCACTCATTAGCGGACTGGAGTTCCGCTGTGGCGACCCCTAACCAGGAAAAGCCGAAAGACAGACAACAACAACTGTGATTTTGTACTCTTGTATTTTTTTTTAGGAATGTTATGTCTTTAAAACACTATTTAAAAAGGGGATGGGTCAGTTTAGGTGCAACCTATGATCTTACAGGAGTGTATATTTAAACACATGTATTTGTTTTTATTATTATTATAAGTCTTGTATTTTGGATACAAAAGTGCTCAATACATTTTATACTTTAGCACATGTGGTTTTGTATGTGGCTTCTCCAAATTTTGGATTTTACTAGTTTTGGGGTTTGTGTTTACTATTTTTATTTTTAAATCATCACTTATTTTCTCCCAGAGCACCCAATAAAATACTGACCACTTAAAATTGGGAGATGTCTCAAAACCATGCAGTTTAAGGTGTTTAAGTCTGTAGCTGCAAAATATTGTGATATGTATGCTATCACTGAGTTTCAGCCACGACTATGATACTAGCAATGTCAGGTATGTGGATATTAAACCACACTTCGACAATGATGTATACGTTCCTGATGCTAATGTCACTGAGAGAAGTGACCTATAAAGCTTTTTATGAACCATCTCTATGTCGCAAATATCTAAACTTGAGAATGAATACATGGGGTGAAAAGGCTTAAATGTTAATGCCTATTTGAACAGATTTACATGTTATGCAGTACACATTTCTACTAAAATTTATCCTGAATACACACTTCATGGAGATCTGAAATTCACCCACAATAAATATTTCCTAACCATTATGAAAAATCCTATTGCCATATGATGCTAGCTGTGAAGAAGTATTTGCAGAAGCATCTAAATAAACCTGCACTAGTAAATAAATATATTTGTTTGGAAGTACAAAGAGCAATTGGTCATGGAAAGAAATTTAACAAAAAATAGAATCCTTAGAGCCTGAAATTTGAGCTGCTCCCCACTATTGTTATGAGAAAATTGACAATCTGCTACATTTCTTCTATCAATGAGGAAGAAGTGTTAAAGGTATTCAACTTTCACTTTTTCTGAAGATAAGAACACAGTAGTAGCAATTATAGAGGAGACTGACAATTATTGGCACCCTAGAAAGAAACTGTCATTTAAATGACATTTGTTTTTTTACAATGGCATAAAGTCCTATGAAGATCTATAGGTTATGAAACAAGCTGAAAAATCAAGCCAAAACTGTGAATTTAATGAGATGTTTGAAACATTAATACAGTATAAGAAATTATCATAAAGTGGCAGGATATTACGGAAAATAGACCTGACCTTTATCAAATCTGTGGAAGCGTACGTGCTAAGCAAAATTAATAGTATGCAGTGTAATATTCTGAGGAATTAACTCAACCAGTTATTAACTCAAACAATAGGCACTCTATATGCATCTAACTCTATGATGTGTTACATTTTCTTCACTCAATGCAATACATAAGCAGTTTAACCAAAAACACATTCTGAAACAAAACTTTACTACATAATCAAAACAAAACAACTCTTTTATTTAAACCCGCATTTCACAGAGCATTCCTTATCACTCCAGATAGTCTGCATCTCAAAGTCAAAGGACTAACCACTGCTTGGTAAGATTCAGTCTAAGGCTTCTCACCTAGTCTTCCATCTTTCCCCTTTGATTTTCCCACCTCATGCTCTATTCTACATGTCCATGCCTGTGTGTTTATTTAAGAGTTTCTCTCACTCCTTTTCTCTGTTTGAGACAGAAGCATAGCTAGGGTGGGTTGAAAAGGGCAACTGACACAGGTACAAAGTATTAGGGGTGCAGTTGGCCAGTTCTGATCACTGTTTAATACATGCCAGCTTTTAAAAGCCTGTATTACATTTGCGGTGAAACTTGAGCACTATACCTCTCCATTTGTGGTCTAAACTATAGCAACTGCTTGATATAATGTAACAGTATGCTACAGTTTGAAATGTAAAACCTGATCACTGTAACACTCAAAACGTATAAACTGTAGCAACTGTTAGCTGTATTTGCAGCATGCAATGTATTACAGCTTAATTGTAAAAAATAAATAAATAAATAAATAAATACACACGGAAGGCAAATTGCAACCTACACATTTCACATTTGGTTGCTGATATGTCTCTGGTTAAATTTCTTCACTTGAGCCATGTAGCTGTGATGGAAAAAACAGAAACTACATATGCTAATACAGCAATTTTATGATAGCTGTTTTAGCTTCAGGAGACCGAAACTATAAAATCATTCTAACCCAGAATAGTAATCTGGTAATTTTTGGCCTCATTTAGTTAATAGAAAATTGAAAGTTTAGCTGTTTGACAAGATACAGAACCAAACTGAGTAGTTGTTTCTAGTGTCATTTCACAGCTGTGCATTACACATCAGCATTCTGGAACTATGAACAGGTTTGTGCTTGGTACTAAATAGCATAGCTTTACATTTTTGTGTTCTGTAGGAGGCTGTTTTTCTGCAAGGTAACAAGCTGAAAGCAATTTTCCAGCACATTACATCTGTAGGCCATAACATCATCTACACATGGAAGGTCAAATGGAAATCTCCTATTAAATATGGAGAACAGAAGTGGGAATAGGATGACAACTTGTGGGTCCCATTTTGTTAATGTTGTGGTCTTGGACAATTCTGGTCCAATTTTAAATGTAAGTAAGCCCACAAATACTATGAACTTGACACAGGAACAGCAACTAAATAAACAGTCCTCAGTCCACAAAATAGTTTATTAAAAAGCAGTAAACATGAAGCATTTTTCGTTCAGTGTAATAACTCGAACCTCTTCAGATAAAATAGTTTAACATTGACACTATATAAATACAACTTAGCCATGTGTCCAAAAGGAATTTACATACTTAATTGAAACCTATTAACTAATCTAACCTATTTCTAACTTTTTGTGAATAAAACCATATTTTTTAAAAAATTCCCAAAGTTATTATTGTCTTAACAATACTTGTATTAAGCTAAACACCTAACAGCACCAACTAACTGACACTTGAAATATTATTAAATAACTTGGTAAGAGAAGTCACGGACCTTGACAATACCAATAAGTCTGATCATGGCTTCTTACATTACCAGTACGACTACAACAGAATATGTACCAGCATAAGTAGATAAACTAAGGGGAATTAAAATTAAAAAATTACAACGTGATCGGGCAGATTATTACAACAGAGTAGCATATCCACATCACCACCTTCACAGTCTTGGAACCCCAGTGGCCATTTACATACACATCCACCTAGGATTTTATGATACTTACTTTATTTGACTGCATAAGGAGGGAACTTAGCAAGATTGTTTGGTTGATAGGTATGATTTCATAGAGATTTTATAATATATGGGAAGTGATTAGAATAAGTAGGGGGCTTAGTAATGTGGTTGTTACAAGTGGAGGAACATTCTTTTGATGTTCCCCAGAACTGAATTCCGGTATTGTACTTGAACTCAGGACTGAAGCACTTTAGTGCATTGTGTGCGGTATAAACTCTTGCTTGCTATAAATGAAGCAAGCAGTTTGTTACAGTTTAACACTTTAAAAGAAAAAGAGAAAGATAATTTTTTAAGAATGAGAGAACCTTTTTTGGTCCTCATGTCTCAAGTATGAGAGGACCTTTTTTTCTTTTTCTTTTTTTTTTTTTTAATGCTCCTAGAATTAATTTGAGTGAGGTGCCATATAGGGAAAAGGCACAGGATGTCAGAATTGCTAGTTACAGATCTGTCAGGAAGTATGTGCTACTGAAATGTTTTGTATGTTGTAATGTTCTTTGAAAATACTACCCAGACAGCACACTACTCTGCAGCTTACAATGCTAATCTCAAAGTCACAACACATTACTCCCTGCCAAACACTACCTGATCAACACCTCAGGCATACAGAAAGAACCCAGCCCCTAACTGACAAAACATTACTCCTTAAATAAAGCACCTGGTCTTTAACTGACAATACATTACTCTCTAGCATACCAGTCCTGATTCCAAAATGGCACCATATCCCATCCTCCCAACATGCTGTAACTGGTCCTGAAGTGACAGCATTTTCTCCCCATCATACAGTGCATAGTACAAAACTGACATCACAGTATTCCTTCATCGTACATCACAGTATTCCCTCATCGTACAGTGTATAGTACAGAACTGACAGCACATTACTCCCCATCGTACAGTGTGTAGTACAGAACTGACAGCAAATTACTCCTCATCATACATTGTGTAGCACAGAACTGACAGCACATTACTCCCTCATCATACAGTGTGCAGTACAGAACTGACAGCACATTACTCCCCATCATACAGTGTATAGTACAGAACTGACAGCATATACCTCCCTATCATACAGTGTGTAGTACATAACTGATGGCACATTACTCTCCATCGTACAGCATGTAGTAGATACCGACAGCACATTACTCCCCATCATACAGTGTGTAGTACGTAACTGACAGCACATTACTCCCCATCATACAGCATGTAGTACAGAACTGACTGCACATTACTCCCTATCATACAGCATGTAGTACAGAACTGACTGTACATTACTCCCTATCATACACTGTGTAGTACATAACCGACAGCACATTATTCCCCATCATACAGCATGTAGTACAAAACTGACAGCACATCACTCCCTATCATACACTGCATAGTACATAATTAACAGCGCATTACTCTCCATAGTACACTGCATAGTACGCAACTGACAACACATTACTCCCCATCGTACAGCATGCAGTACAAAACTGACAGCACATTACTCCCCATCATATTAACAGCAAATTACTCCCCATTGCATAGTACATAGTACAGAAATGTGAACACATTTCTCTAATCATACATTACCTGATCTTGAATTGTTAACTTACTGCTACCCAGCATACAGTACCGAGTCCAGAAATATTTCAAAAAACATCACAATCGCACCACAGAATGATATATACTTCACCTTTGATTTTACACTTTAGTCCAACTTGATACAGGACTTCATCAGCCTCCTACCATCACCCAAAATGATACCACAGTACAAGCAGAAAATGATTGATTTCAACAATTGGCTAAGTTACTGGTGTCATTCTAAAGGTATCCAGTATCTATCTGCCTGGGATGACATGATTGACAGAGCTTATAGTGCCTTTTTTAGGCGGTATTCCAAAGACCAAATCACCACCATAACAGCTACAAACAAATGCAATTTGAGGGTCACGTTACTCAATGCTAGAAGTCTAAATCTCAAAATGCACTCGCTCAAAGCACTCCTTAAAATGGAGAACATGGACATTTGTGCTGTAACAGAGACTTGGTTCAAAGCAGCAGAAAGCACCCCTGCAATACCAGGCTATAACTCATTCCACACCTTTCAGCCCCAGAACTTGGACCAAAGCTCCAAAGACGGTGGTGTTTCCATATTCATAAAGGATGCACACACCTCCAGACTGGTAGCCCATCGTAAAGCATCAGAGATACTTCAGGTGCAGCAAACATTGGGTAAGAGAGCGATTCAGGTCGTAGCCTGCTATAGGTCCAGAACCATGACCCAAGACTCACTCCACATTCCTAAGTACCCTGGAGAATATTAGGGTCCAACCTAACACTTTCATACTGGGCGACTTCAACTACCCCTCCATTAACTGGGAAAACTACTCATGTACAAATACACTTGCCCAACGTTTCCTGGAATTCATTAATTTCAATGCCCTGGATCAGCTCATTCTTACCCTCACTAGAGGCAGCAACATCCTTGATCTGATCATTAATAAAATGGGTGACCATTGCTCTATACCAATAGTCAGCTCCTCCCTGGTTAGATCTGACCATGAACTAATCACCTTGGAAATCCACATCCCTTCCACCCTCCACCCTGCAAAGGTAACCACCATGAAAAACTTTTCCAAAGCTAACTTTGGGCTCCTAAAACCAGAGGTGGCCAACTTCACGGCACCCATGCAATTGGAAAACAGCTGCATGACCGCCGAATCATACATTAATGCCCTGTACGAACACGTACACAAATGCATGGGTCTCGCCATACCAAACAGAACCAAGACGTTTTCCTCCAAAAAAAGAAGCCAATCTGGTGGTCCCCTGCCATAAACAAACTCTACAACAGAAGGAGGAAACTGATGCAAAATAAGGTGACATCCCAAGACTGAAAAAAAACTCCAATATCAGCCTCAACAAAAAGTTGAGATCCCTCATCAAATCCTCTAAAGCTAGCTATGAAAACAGAATTGCAGCAGATAGTAAAGACAACTACAAGGCCTTCTATAGTTATGTAAAGAATCTCCATGTCAATACCCACATTTGCTAGGAGCTGTTGCACAATGGCACCTCCTATACCGAGCCAACAGATATTGCCAATATACTGGCTGACAGATTCAGTGCCAACTTTACCCCTCTCCCTGCTCCCCAAAAGGACCAATCACAATACCAGTAGATTGCCAGCTACCCAGTATTACTGCTGCACAGGTTAAAATAGCAATATCCAAGGCTAAGAATACAGCTTCTATGGGACAAGACAATATCCCTGCCTGTGTTCTACATGAACTACAGAGTGAACTGGCACTTCACCTGTGTGCCCTGTTCAATCACAGCCTCACCTCAGGCTTTGTCCCTATTGAATGGTGCACTGCTACAGTCATCCCTCTCCACAAAGGAGGAGCAACTACAGACCCTGGGAACTGTTGCCCCATTAGTCTGACAAGTCTGACTGGGATGACATGATTGACAGAGCTTATAGTGCCTTTTTTAGGCGGTATTCCAAAGACCAAATCACCACCATAACAGCTACAAACAAATGCAATTTGAGGGTCACGTTACTCAATGCTAGAAGTCTAAATCTCAAAATGCACTCGCTCAAAGCACTCCTTAAAATGGAGAACATGGACATTTGTGCTGTAACAGAGACTTGGTTCAAAGCAGCAGAAAGCACCCCTGCAATACCAGGCTATAACTCAACACATCATCATGGACCTAATAAACAAGGTTATAGGGAATCTCCAAACTCTGGATCCCACACAGTTTGGTTTTGATCATGCCTGTTCAACCTGGTCGACTTCTTTGAGTCAGTCACCAGAGCTCTGGATGAAGGCAAAGTGGTTCATACAGCCTACCTTGATCTGGCCAAGACCTTTGATACCATTCCCCACTCAGGAATCATAGAAAAACTCACTAAGCTAGGCATCAACCCTTATATCACTAGGTGGGTTGCAAACTGGCTCACAGATAGAACCCACACTGCGAAAGTAGCTGACTCCAAGTCAGACTGCCGACCAGTAACAACTGGAGTCGCACAGGGTTCAGTTCTGGGTCCTCTCCTGTTTGGTATCTACTTCTCTGAAGTCCAGGCCAACACGAATGGACTCTGGCTGACAAAGCTCGCAGATGATTACAAGTTGGGAGTCATAATTAACTCCCCAAGTGATGCTGACATCCTACAGAAAGGCCTCACTGAGACCAACGACTGGTGCCAGAACCATGGCCTTAAGCTCAATGCCAAAAAAGTGTCGTCATCCCCTTTGGGAAAAACCCAGTACCCATGAATTACCACATTGATGATAGCCCACTGAACACAGAAGGTGTCCATAAGAGATCTGGGAACACAGGTTGACAGCAACCTCTCTTTTGACCACATTGCCACTGTGGTCAGAATGTCCTTCTATGTGGTACATCTCATTACTAAGGGTTTCACATCCAGGAAGAAAGAGGTCACTGTCTCCCTCTACTCTTCCCTCATTAGGCCATTCATCAACTACAATGCCCCATTTGGCATGTACCTCACTAGACACCTGCAACAACTGGAGAGGCCGCAAAAGTACCTCACAAAGAAGAACATAGGCCTTAAACACTTGTTCTATATGGACAAACTCAAAAAACTCCAACTATTCTCTGTCTCATATTGCCTACTTACAGGCGATCTCTGCTTGACTTACAAAGCCATGTCTGACCCAGCTCTGTTAGAAATGCTACATCTAAAGAAATCCCAATCCCTCCACACTACACACCCCCCAGAGACCTCAACCTCATTACCACAATCAACAGAACAAGCTGAAGGGACAGGTTCATAACCCAGAGACTGCCCATGTTATGGAATAGACTTCCCTTACATATCAAGCGGAGCACCTCACTGGCCCTTTTCAAGAGAAATCTTGATGAGTGGATGGGAAATAGAAAATTCACCCTGGAGATCACTCCAGTGGCTCTACTCAACACAAGCACTGGGAACTAAGGTCGGATGGCACAATGCCAGGGTAATCCTATGGGCTAGGCTTGTAAAGGCTTCAGGTCTTTAGCCTAGTACAAACCTATGAACCTATCAGAATAAAACATGCAGTGAACTTTTTACCTTTACATAATCTCACCACATGACTACACTCACTTCCTGTACTTAAAAGTATTGTACATAAAATTTACATAAAACATAAAAAAAACACACACATCCTAAAGCTAGTAACTTGCAGTTTAAATTTCAATTTTCAAAATAAATTTTATACTGATTAATACCTTTAGACGAGGCTATAATCCAACATTCAGCCTGATCTGTAATTCATATTCACTTATTTCCAATAGTGTATTCCAATCCCCTCCTCTACTGCCCACAGAACATTTTTCCAGTAATGTATGCTATTATGTAGTGGGAAAGTAGATGATGTTGTGTCACAATAAACAGGAATCAAGTGCATAGCTAATAACATAAAATATATGTCTATAAGCAATATCAAAGGAAGAAAATAAGTTGGCTGAAGTATTTTCCTTTTGAAAACCTATTGTTTTATGTTTAAAGTAAGCAAAGAATTAGAGCACTGCTCAAATCTGACCAATATTGGTCTCAGTCCTGGGTCAAAAACTGACCAGACATATAAAATAGACAAAACACACAAGTGACAATAAAAACAGTAAAACGGTAGAGTACTGCTTAGAATACATAGTAAATCCAAAGTATTAACTTACAGTATGTACAAAAGTTAGAATAAAAGTGAATAAACTGGAGATGTAAAAAAGAGCAAAGGCTCTTAGTGTTTGAGTTAGAGTACAGAATAAAGTACACTTACGTGATTTGACTTAAGGGGTAAAAGTGCATTCTGCTTGATTAACTAAATGTGATTTGAGTACAGAATGAAACTTGGAACAAGCAGATGAGTCAACTTCAGGTGGCAGGAGTTTACAGTTTGGGCCGACAAACTGAGAATGCATGGTTAGAGATGTCACTTAGAGTTTGGGATATGTGTTTTAAGGCCTGAGTGGTTCACATTTCTTAGGCTGTTTGTAGGGGGTACATCTTGTTAGCTTTAAGGTTAAAGGACGGAGAGTATATTCATGCAGAAGTTTGAACAGCTGTGATCTTAGAAGGCCTGCTCATTGGCTAACAAGAAGCCAGTTTGCATTTTTTTATGTTATGCAGAGGTGTTCATTTCTTAAGGAGTGTGTAATAAATCTACATATTTTATTTTCTAGTGTTTGGATAGTGGTAGAATTTTTATTACAGGCTGCTAATATAAGAGGGAAGCTGAATTCAAGAGAAAAGGGGGATATTTTGTGCCCAAAAAGTAGGAAATTTACTTTTTATGTTATCAAGATGCAGACAGAAGTTGAGTGAGGGGTTTAACCAGAGACCGACACAGTTGAAACAGCAGAACTGCTCTAAGGGGTGGTTGTTATGATCATAGGTTATTAAAGATTTCTCGGATCTGCTGCATTTTTGTTTCACATCAAAAATAACAGCTTTAGTTTTTAATGTATTTAGAATTAAGTTTTTTTACTAGTAATCCACTCACTGAGGAAACTGAAGGCTGACTGTAGATCTTGCTATAGGGGGTTGTTGGACTGGAAGAGAAGATGTCATTCATGCATAGGCGAGAAAGGGATGGAAGATAAGTGTGGAAGTTTATTGATGTAAAGAAGGGGACACAAAAAGATCCTTGATGTACACCTTTGAGTAGTGGGGAGAAGAAGACAGAGATACAAGAGTTACAGTTCACCGAGTCTGAGTAGAAATAGAATTTCTCACACTATTAAAATATTTCATAAATGTAACGATGAACAGGCATTAATTAAAGTGCTTTATAGCATTAACGAGGCTGAAAAAAATCACTTACATGATTTCAATTTCCATAAAAAAAAATCAGGAAATTCAAATAATGTTTGTAAGTCCCAACAAAAAAGTTCTGTTAAATTCAAAGGGTTCTAGATAAGAAAAAGCCTTTGGGGTTAAGGTGTTGTCCCTGTTCTGGTTCCTCAGAACCTTCTAGATTGGAGTAGTCTTTTAATGGTCTTTGTTCCTTGATGAGCACTGAGAAAGCAGTTCTGAGTTCAGTATCAATGCTCTTGAGAATCCAGTAAACTGAAATGACTTCTTGCAAATCCATACTAGCTTCTCCTTAGGCACAATTGCATTCAGTTTCAGGTACAACCTGTCTGATTTCCTTTTTTAGGTAAACTTCCTCTTCTTCACTGCAAATGTACCGCCTTGCCTCAATGTATGACCAGGACCCTGAAAACAGCAAGATGAAGTATTACAGTTCTCAGTTCCTTTTCAAGAGTGTAGGCTGTATAGGAGTCCTCTGTCAAGTAACCAAGACTGGCTCCTTCTCAGAACTCAAATGTAACTGTGTAGGCCTGTGTTGTAAAATGAGCAGGTAAGATGAATTGGTTAACTGATGAAGAACTGCTGCAGATGAACTTCTCCTCACAAGCTTTTCTGCAAGTATATATATTTTGCAAAAGGGAAGGGAAACCAACATAACTTTTTTCTTTGCTTAAAAATTGATCCCATCTACATTTGCCAACATGTAACTCTTTTTAGTGTCAGTTCATTACTGTCTATGCCTGGGGAACAAATGCCTGTTTTTCTACTCTGATTTTATTATTCTTTGGCATGTTAATGTTTTCGAAACAGAATTTGGTTTGTAAAGCTAAACCGTAAGCCTTCTCCAACATTCCCCAAGTCTGTTTTCACCCTTGACCTCTAGCAGGAGAACAAGGCTGTTTTGCCTAGTTCTGCTGATGTTTGCTGACTTTTCAGCTCACAAAGAATGTAGACCAAATGGTGTAGCTTTAAGCAAACTGAATTCAAAGCTATATATATAAATATAGTGCAAGAAATCTGGGCAAAGCCCATAATTGGGGGACAAAGGCAGAAAAATAGGGACACATTTTAAATATTTCTCTTATAAACTTAGAAAGTTGCTATAATAACAGAATGTGTGTTAGAATGCATTTGAAGCATAAGAAATCTGAAACCTCAAGTGTATGTCGTTATTTAGTGACTTTAATGCTTAGATTATCCCAGTGATTTGTCAAAAAAAAACAATTTTTATGAGGAACAGACCAAAATTATGAGGCAAAAATCTGTAGTTGTGAGGTATGTCTCTGATAGAAAAGGCAGTCTCCAGCCTGTAGTTCAAACATCTTGTTGGCCTCAACCCACTCTATTACCCTTCCCTCTCTAATTAATCGTTCCCAATGACTTGGTTCCTTTGACAGTTTTCTCCATCACTATTTTCTCCACCCCTACTTGCAGACATCCCTACTGGCAAAATCTGCTTTCTCCTTGTGTTGGCTCAGTTCTCAAATTACTTTCTGCTTCTTTATGAATATAACATTCTGTATGGTTATTATTCACCTTAAGGATCTGCATCCATAATCTCACACTCTATTTCTTAAACTTCTCCCCTATTTCATCATCATCATCCCTTTTCATTTTTAATTATAACCTTCTGCTTACGTTATATAAATGAGACTTAACTATGTAGATGCAAATATTCCTTTAAAGGAGGTAATCCTAAACTACCTTGTTCTATTGAAGGATCGACTTGTCCCACTTAACTCTTGCCCTGTTCCCATCCATCCATCCATCCATCAATCTATAACCCCTGTTCACATTTTTTGTACATGGGGTTGGGGTGTCACTTTAATACTGACAATCATCTAGAGCCAAGGCTTACACTGCCAGGTGGGTAGCCCTGCCACTGTAGTTCTTCCACACCACACACCCACATGCACACTCAAACTAATAGACAATTTAGAATGCCCAATCCATCTACTGCATGTTTTTGGAAAGTGGGAGGAAACTGGAGCACCTGGAGCAAACCCTTGCATACACAGGCAGGACTCCGCACAGAATGCACTCTTCCCCTCCCAGATAAATTCCTTCAACACTTTAATACTAATTTTCTACAGCTTCTCCACTGGTTGATAAAAATATCACTGACCCATATATATAGAACTAATAGCACTAAAAACATTTTCACTGCTTTATCTTACTATCCATATCCATGAACAAAAGCTTCCTGTTTTAGTTATTATATTTTCTTTAGTTTCTTCCCATATCCTTAGATGCCATAACAAAAGCCTTTTTAATTCACACTCCTAAATACTTCATCTTATCATGTCCCTATAAATATGGATACTGCTGAACCAAGTCATGTTTGGGTTCATAATTTATGGCTGTAGCCTTTGTTTTATCTTCATTAATTTTATATTCCAAAAAGATTTGAAACTGTCTCATACATCATTTTTCAAACCACTGAGATGTCCTTTTCTGGATTTATTTGGAACAAAATAATATCATATGCAAATAAAACTAACTTTTCTTGATTATCATATCAATTACATTCTTGCATTTTGAAGTAAAATAATAAAGGGGAAAGAGAGCACCCCTATCTGATTCCTTTGTGCTAACACAACTTATCAGAGAGGAACCCTCCCACTTTGATTCCCACCTCCAATCCTTCATATATCCTTTAATAATAATTAACATTATTATTATACTAGGGAATTCAAATGCTTGCCTACTCATAAAATAGCATTCTGCTTCCCTCTGTATCATTGTTCTTTTAATGTCGTCAAATGTTTGCCTCCACTCCACAAGCCACAGTGATCTATATTTATCAATTTTGGCAACACGTTTACCATGCTTTAGCTAGTATAGACATACAAACTTTATAATTATAGTTTAAAATTGAAATGTATCTATATAAAACTGGTTCTGATTGGTCTGTACCATCTTTAGGTAATACAGCTACTGCAGCTTGCTCCAAAGGTGCTTCCAAAGTTTTAAAATGCTGTTAAATATAATCTTCCAGATCTTTATCACTTTTATCGCTCCTAATTTCCAACTTCCACAGGAATACCATCTGTTCATGGAGACTTTCCTGAAGACTGATTTTATATCACCATTTTTATCTCATCTCCTCCTATCTTAACTTTTAGTTGTTGAGCCCCATCTACTCTAACCTTAGCATAATTATGTTTTCCATAAACAATTCCATTTGTGCTCTTTCTTTACTTGTACATTTCTCTGCTTCATACAAATTTTCATAACATTTCGGAAGTATCTAATACTTCTTCATGATCTCTGGTTATTTTTCTTGTTATAGGCTCCGTAAGTTTGGTGACAACTCTTTCTAATATCTGTTGCCTAAGTCGTCGTGCTAAAAGTTTTTGTCCTTTGGTGCTATTATCAAAAAATAGTTACTTAACAGCATTTTTTTTAAACTCATCCATATTATCTAGGTACTACCTTATTTTCTCTTTTGCACTCTGCATTTGTGCCTCTTCTTGTTCTGTGCGATTCCCATTATTCTACAATACTTTAACCTTTGACAACCCTTCTAAGTAATTCCTATTACTTCTTAACCATATCTCTTTTCTTGCTACTACAGTTTTACACTCTGTTTTTATCTCACTCACTAGCTATAACTTCTGAAGATATTAGCTCAAATAATTTCCACTATCCATTCCTTAAGTTCCTCTCTTTTTAACAGGTAGGTGGGAAAATGCCAGTGTCTCATTTTTACTTCATTACCCTGTATTTATTTTATTTTTTTTATCAGAGCATGAGCTGAAATAGTTACTGGATGCGTGTTGAAGCTTTATATTAAATGCAATGTTTCTGTGAATATAATTTCTATCTAGTGTAGCCCATAGCCTGCTTCAGGCACCAGCGAACCATGCACTTGCTGGGTCCCCTAACCACAGCAAGTTATGTTAAATTGATATTTTACAACATGTCTGTCAAAACAACAAAAGCTAGTACAGCAATCATATATACTTACTAAGCCAGGTGGTTAACAATGACTCTTATTTATATCTACTATAAAAGTCAAAGATATTCTGGTTATAATAACAGTGTTTTATCAAGTATCAGGCTTCACAATTCCATTAAGTATTTTACCACTGACATAGTGGCCCTAGCTTAGGTAAATCCTGCTGGTGGACATTCTCTCCACTAAAATTAACAACATAGCCAGTTTTAGGGACCTGCAGTACCTCATGCTGCAAGTCCCCCTTAATTGCCGTTGACTGTGTGGGGGCTCAACAAAAGCTACTGCTAGTTATGGAAAAATGAGGAGAAAAAATTTACTAATTTCCTGATTGTGCTCTTTTACATTAACAGGACTGTGGTAACGACCCTTTTAGGATAAAATTGGTAATGAACATGAGCAAGGTAAGCACTAGAGAGATCAAGAGCCCAGAGTGATCAATCTCATGCATACCTTGGATTTTAAGAGATAAGGCTTCCAGTCTTCAGGAATGGTTTTCTTTTTCAGGGAGTTTTATAATTTCTGGCAGAGCAGAATAAAGGCTCAAAATCAAGAACATGGTTTAAGTATTACTCTAACTCGCTTAAAAAATAATAGAATAACACCTTTTGCATCAGCATGCATTTTTGGACAATAAGAAGTATAAAACTATATCATCTGAATTTATTTACGGTCTATAATCCTGAATGACTTACGAGCAAATCAAACTTTTTTATGAAGAACAGCAAAATTATGAGGCAAAATCAGGGACAGTGACAGGTGTGCATTACTCCTCAATGAGGTAAATAAAAGTGACTTAGCCCTGCTGTTGTTTGATGACTGCTAAGCAGTATTCACTGATCTGGTGTGACTGTACTGTACTGCACTGTATTGCTATTTGCTGAAATAAGTACAAATCTAGTATTGCAATGACTTGTGTGTGTGGTGTGTGTAAATACTATCACAGATTTTCATCTGTGCACACACACAATAATGCTGCGGACACAGGATTATTCTTCTGGATATAAGTAAAAATGCAGCTAACAAGTAACTATATTTACATTTCAAAAGTAAGGCATAAAATATATCACAGAGCTTCATCTAGGATTCTGGTGGCCCGAGCTCCCCAAACTATACAAATGGATAAAGATAGGGCCCCCTTAATCATCCTTAATTGTGTGGGGGCACCAAAAAAGCTGCTGCTGGCTGGGGAAAAATGAAAAGAAAAAATTTATTGATTTTCTGGTTACACTTTTTAACCTGGCCAGAGCTGTGATATGACTTTGTTAGAATAAAGCTGATAATGGCCTCTGCTCTCAACTGCACCCATTCTAAAACCAGCCTTGCTGAGATATGTGTTTACAGAAAGTTAATGTAGAATGCTATGTAGTCCTATCTCACCATAATTCTTGCTGGATGGGTTCGGAGCTGATTCTCGGCTCCGACTCGGCCGATACTAAAGCTTGAGAGCTTTTACTGGCTCGAGGCTATCCCCTATCCCATGGTGCCTCACGGCAATTCCCCAGATCTCGTTTGCCGCAAAGGCTTCGAGGTTGTCTCCTTACTGGCTCGTTGGCCAAGTAGAACATTTTTCGATAATCTTACATATTTTTGCCTATTTTTCTTCACTTTTTCTATTCTGATAGTTTTATCTATTATCTGTGTGTTTGTAGTGAGTGCTTGCTCCCCTGTCCCCTTTTCTTCAGGATTGTACGGCCCGTTTTAGTTAGAGGGTTGTAGTAGCCCACCTAAATTACAGGGCCTTTCCTCCCTGAGTGTTAGTCCTTCTTCTATATAAGAAAAAAAAAATAAATAAATAAAATTTCTCTCTTCTCCTTTACATAGTTGTTGTTGTTGTTGTACTATTATTTCTTACTATTGGAAATATGTGTAAAGACAAAGAAAGAGAACATAAAGAACACTTCCCTTTTGGTTTTAAAAAAATGCGACAAGTGTTCTCAAAAAATGTCACTGACTGACAGTCACACCAGCTGTGTGTACTGTCTTGGAGAGGTTCATTTACAAGGACCCTGTACTTTCTGTCACACCTTTAGTACTAGGTTTCTTAACAAAAGGAAGAGGAAACTAATAGATAGAGGACTTATGGTTAGTTCCTTCCAAGAACAGCTGGAACAAGGTCAGACAGTCCCCAAGACCCATAAAGGAAGTCTCCATCGGTTCCAGCTTCGGAACCATCTAAGAAATCTTAAGTGACGGAGGCGAAGAGATCTGGCTCTGATTCTGCTTCTTCAGTATCGGTGCCGTCTGTTTCTTCGGTGCAGAGACAACCTTCTCTGACCAATCACCTATTTTGGAACCGGTTTCACCTACCTTGAGATCTCCCATCCATCTCCACCTGTTCCTCCAGGACACTTTCAGATGAGGATGGCGAGTGGGTGGTGAAGAGGCTGCTCTGTGACCCGGCACTGGCAAAAACTTTAGCCCCTCCAGGCCCAAAGGCTCTGGAGCTGACCCATCTTCAGGCTATTGCTCCTCCTCCAACTGCTTCGCTCTCACAGTCTAATGTTTCGGGCCCTTTAGTGCTGGAACCTTCAGTTCCAAGAATTCTTCCCACTTCCTTGGAACCGATAACTCTATCCTCATCGGCTCAGTCTGGAGCCGAAGGGTCTTGGGAGCCGATGCTCGAGTAGACTCCAAGAGGGACAGTCAACCCAGTTTTTCTTCAGAACTAACCCTCCCTCTCGGTGCTTCGGCTCAACTGAGCTCAGCTCCCACATCCGCTTTGGAACCTGTCCCTCCTGCTCGGAGCTGACCTTCCGTTTCCTCAGAGTGGAGGTCGTCTTCTCAGCAGGGTGGTAAGGCTTTTGAAGTGATATAGTACCAAGGAGCCTCCATTGGAGGTGTCCCCTCTTCCGAGACCTCTCCTGATTAACCCACTGGGGAGGTTCCTCGGAAGAGACTTTGTAAGAGGAAGCGCATTGACTCACTTGAGTCGGTCACTTCGGACATTGATTTGGATGAGTCAGAAGGGTCCCCAAAATCCCCCTCTGAGGACGCCTCTTTTGCGGACTTCCTTATAATCCTTAGACAGAAGGGTGACTGGAAGACCTCTAACCCTACTGAGATGAATCAGTGTACCTTGAGGCCTTTAGTTCCCGACCTTCCACCTCCTGGGTGACACCGCCATATGACCAGCTTTTAGGGATCATATCCCGGAAAACTTGGACCTCCCCAGACACAGTGGAGCCTGTCTCGAGGAGGCCAAACAAATTTATGACCGCTCCAGAAGACAAATCTTTCCTATCTAAGGGAGTTCCTGTGGATGCTATGGTGGTAGCAGTGGTCACAAAGAAGGAGTTGTCAGAGATATCCTCTAATATCCATCCTCCTAATAAAGAGTCCAGGATGATGGATAGGTATAGAAAGCGTACCTTCTCTTCAGTGGCATTTACCTTACGATCACTGAATTACCTGTCCCATTTTACTAGATTTCAAAGGGATCTCCTGAAGGAGTTGGGAAATACGCTTCAGGGTCCAGTAGCTTCGGGATCCACTGACAAGGTATCTGTGCAGCTCTCCACCCTTACCTTTATTGCTAACTCCTCCATGAGGCTGCAGCAATGTGGATCTTCGAACATCTACATTTATGGTAGGTACAAAACTGTACTATGTTCTTCATCTCACATTGCTGCAGTCCTTACTTATGGGTAGAATCCCAAAGCAACGGGAAAGGGAGGTTGGAAAAATCATAAAGCATTAGGGGCTGCTAAAATGCCCTGTAAAATTGCAGTGGCAAATCCAGCCCTAGACTTAGAATAAAGAGGAAGGTGGTAATGTTTAGAAAAAGTATGTACTGAACTCCAAGTGGCTGCTTCCAAAATATCCTTTGTAGCTACACCCTTAGAAAGGCAGTAGAAGTTGCCGTAGCGCTAGTGGAATGAGGTCTGATCCCAGTCGGAATCTCCTTACCATGATGGGAATAACAAAAGAAATACAAAACCCAATCCATTTAGAAATAGTTTGTTTTGAAACAGGTTTACCCTGTGAACCCAAAGCAAAAGAAACAAACAACTGCTGAGACTGTCTGAACTCCTTGGTTCTGCTCAAATAATAACGCAACTGCCTGTGAATATCCAAAGTATGCAAAATCTTCTCCCCTTTATTTTGAGGATTTGCATAAAAGTAGGCAAATGAATAGTTTGGTTTAAGGCCACACTAGAAACCACTTTAGGCATAAAGGAAGGATTAGTACGCAAAGATACCCTATCCTTATGAAAAATCAAGAAAGGCTCCACTGCCATAAGGGCCTGTAATTCAGAAACCCTTCTTGCAGAAGTAATGGCCAACAAAAAAGCAGTTTTCCATGACAAATACTTTAACTCGGCAGTAGCTGCAGGCTCAGAAGGTTGTAGAGTAAGCTTTTCCAACACAAAATTGAGATCCCAAGCAGGAGTAGGAGCTCTACATGGGGGTCTTATGTTCTTTGCCCCTCTGAGAAACTGCTTAAACAAAGGATGAGAGAATAAAGGAGGGTCACAGTCATAATTAGCCGAAATGGCTGCAGCATGAACCTTTATGGAGGAGAAGGACAAACCTTTGTCTAATAACTCAGTAAGATATTGTAAGGAAGCACTCAAATTAGGCTTGGAAACATCAAAGTCCTTCCCTTTGCTCCAAATAAAAAATCTCCTCCATTTATCAGCATAAACTTTCCTTGTACTAGGCCTCCTGGCCTCCAAAATAACATACAAAACTTGTTGTGGAAGCTGAGAACCTCCAGAATCTAAAACAGAATATGCCAGGCTGTTAGATGCAGAGACTGAATTCTGACATTGAGAAAGTGATTGCCCTCCTGAGACAAAAGGTGTGGAATCAAAGGCAGAGGCCATGGAGGCTCTCGGACCAAACTCCTCAGTAGTGGGTACCAGTGTTGTCGAGGCCAATCCGGTGCTATCAGGATCATGGATGGCTTGTCTTGTCTGGCCTTCAAGAGAACTTTGGGCAGAAGAGGTAGAGGTGGAAAGGCATATACATGAAGATTGTTCCAACTGAATGACAGAGCGTCCACCTTCCAAGCTGTGGGATGAAACCTTTTGTGCAAAACTTTGGCAACTGGTAATTTAGTGGGGAAGCGAACAGATCTATGTCTGGAGTTCCCCATGACACTGTCAACTTTTGAAATACCTGAGGATCCAATTTCCACTCGTGAGGATCCACTATTTGTCTGCTCAATACATCTGCTAAGGAGTTCTGTGCTCCTGGTAGAAATCTTGCCTGAAGATTGAGGTTGTAACTGAGAGCTGTCTCCCACAAAATCATCGCTTGTCTGCAAAGAGGGTACGAATGAGTTCCCCTTGCTTGTTGATGTACCACATGACAGTTGTGTTGTCTGTTAGAATCAACACCTGCCCTGGGTGAAGTAAATCCTTGAAAGCCATTAATGCAAATTGTACTGCTAACATCTCCTTCAAGTTGATATGCAAATGTTGAAGTCTGGCAGGCCACGTGTCTTGCACCCATTTCCCATTGAGGTGTGCTCCGCAAGCCTTGTCCGAGGCATCCGTCGTTAGAATCTGACTCGCCTCTGGTCGGGTCACAGAGAGTCCCTTGTTTAGGTGACATTCCTGAGCCCACCACAAAAATTCCTTCTGAATGCAAGGTATTATTTGAATGACAGTGTCTAGATCCTGGCAGTGTTGTGTCCATAGATTTTTGAGATACTATTGAAGCTTCCTCATATGCAATTTGGCATTGGGAAGCACCAGAATACAAGATGCCATGAACCCCAAGGCTTGAAGGACTGTCCTTGCAGTCAGCCTGGACTGTAGAGACATTTGATGGAAATAAAGTGAAAGACTTTTCTGTTTGTCCGGGGTCAAAAAGGCCATCTGGGAAGCTGTATTCAGTCTCACACCCAGAAAGCACATGTCCTGAGAGGGTACTAGACTGGACTTTGTTTCGTTCACAGAATACCCTAGGCATCTTAACACTACCATCACATACCGTAGATGCTGAAGAAGCTTGTCCTTGTCTTGTGCAATAATCAGGCAATCGTCCAAATAAGGATAAATTTGTATTCCTTCCATCCTGAAAAAGGCTATCACTGGAGCCAGAACCTTTGTGAACACTCTGGGCGCAGTAGATAAGCCAAAGGGCAATGCAGAGAACTGATAATGTAAATTTCCAGCTCGAAAACGAAGGTATTTCCTGCAACTGGGCCTGATAGGAACATGAAGATAAGCCTCTTTTAGATCCAGAGTTACCATCCAGTGATCTTTTCCCAGCAGAGGCAAAAGCTGTTGTAATGTCAACATTTTGAACTTTGGAATGTCCAAATAAGTGTTGAGGAGAGATAAATCCAAAATCGGTCTCCACGTGTTCCCTTTCTTTGGTACTAGAAACAGGCGGGAATAAAACCCTAGACCCACTTCTGAAGGAGGTACTGGCTGTATGGCTCCCATGTGAAGAAGTAATGAAATCTGTTTGTGAGCCTCCATCCTTTGCCGAGGAGGAATGTCTGGCATACCTTTGAAAGGAGGCAATGTATGGAAATAAAACTTGTAACCTTTGTTTATAATGTCCAACACCCATTTGTCTTGGGTGACTAAAACCAATTTTGCTTGAAGAGAGCTAGCTTTCCTCCCAAAGGAGCTGCCAGGCAAGAAGAATCTGGCAGCTGAAAATGCAGGTCATTGGGCCTGTTTACGAAAGGACTGGCCCCTACCCTCACCAGCAGATTGAGCAGGCGAACTCCAGGTTCTAGGCCTAAAGGTACTCTGAGCTCTGCCCCTACCACGCCTAGATCTACCCCTAGACTGGGAATCAGAAGAAGGGTACGCCCACCCCTTAGCAGGCCAATTTCTACTAATCTTAGCAGGCTGAACCTGCAAAAATCTTTAACAGTCTGCATAGACTTAGCCTTGTCCTCCATTTTCTTCAAAACAGACTCCACAGGAGGACCAAACAACACTTCGGACTGTAAAGGGGCATCCAGAATTCTAGACTTAACATGTTCAGATAAATTCTGATCCTTAAGCCAGGCATGCCTACGAAGAACTGAACCAGTGGCAGCCACTCTAGAAGAAGCCTGCAAAGCATCAAAGCCACACTGCAAAGAATGTTTCCCCACCTGTTCAGAAACATGCACCAAATCTTGCAATTCTTTACACTCTATGCCCTCTGCCAAAGCATCCACTTTAGATTTTAGCTGAGAAAGGAGGAAAGTCTGATATTTCAACATATGAAACTGGCAATTTAAAGCCCTCATTGCCAAAGTAGAAGAGGTGTACACCTTCTTACCCCATCTGTCCAAAGCTCTAGCTTCCTTATCTAGAGGAACCGGATTCTTTACAACAGAAGCCCTAACACCCTTAGGCCCCTGACTAATAGTTTCTGGGTCCGCCCTAGGACTCTTATATAGGTATTTATGAGCCTCAGGTACCCTATAATACCTGTCCGGTTTAACTGGTGCAGGAGGCATAGAATCTGGATTAAATGAGGCCTCGAAAAACATCCTGAACAACATCCAAAACAGGAGGAATAGCCAAGGGTCTGTGCTGTGGTAAAACAAGAACTCTACGCCTCTTTCTGGAATCTGAGTAATCCTGTCCTTCCCACTTAAAATGTTCCCTCATAGAGTGTAAGGTTTCTGAAAATGAAAAATCCTCTGGAGGGGAAGCAGAAGGAGTAGAATCCTCTGCATCGGAATCCGAATAAGGAGGAAAATCTTGAATATCCTCAGCAGAAGACTCAGAATCATCTGAGGCCTGCTCCAAAATTTCCAACTCTGGCTCTACCCTGGGCCTCTTATCAGGAGGGGGCATGGAACCTCTAATTAAAGTAATCAAATCTTCTGCCATTTTAAGCATATGCTTCTTAGGTACCGACCCTGAAGAACCAGAACTAACTCCAGAAAAAGGCAAAACAGTCCTGCACTTAGAAGGAGCCCTAGAAACAGTAGCAGAAGGCCTAACCCCCTTAGGCAAAGAAGGGAGAATAGTAACCTGAGAGGCCCCTTCAGCCTGACCTGACTCCTGTGATGCCACATCCTGTAAAATCAAGGTTTCCTCCTGAGACTCAACAGAAACTTCAGCCGGATCCACCTGTTCCACTGCAGTCTCTAAAGGGCCGGCGTCCGAAATGGACGAATCATCCTGTCTAGGCTTTACAGATTTGTCTTTACGCTTCTTCGTGGAAGCGGCCGGAGGATCCGACGGCATATTATAATTACACCGTTTGGCAAAAACTAACCTAGCGCAATCTAGCCTTCTCTTAATAGTGCGCTTATTAAACCTAGCACAAAACCGACACCCAACTACGTCGTGCTCCGGTCCCAAGCAAGGGATACAAAGCGAGTGGTAATCCCTATGCGGTATCTGCTTCCCACAAGAAATACAATTATTCACTTTTTCTGACATCCAGTAAATAACTGAGGCAAGAAAAAACAAAAATGCTCCCCAACGGGGTACTTAGCCCAACTTGGTATGTCTGAAACTCCGAAAACGAAAAATTTCAGAAAGCCGAACGGCACTTGCTACGCTGCTTCTGCATCGGACCATGCGGCAAAAAAGACTGAGGATATGACGTCGGTCATGCGCTTTTATACCCTGACGCTCTGATGTCAGGGCTGTGCGCCCATGACCGACGTCAGCCTAATACTTTGGTATTCGGGCCGACCGAGGACAGCGGACTACCCATAAGTAAGGACTGCAGCAATGTGAGATGAAGAACATCTTAAGTTACCTACTTTCACATCTAACTCCTCTAGTGCACAGTGCAGTGTTTAGGATAAACCATTTTTTTCCATCTTACCTTTAAGCATCTATTGTAAGACCACCAGTTATTGCAGGGCCCACATTCTGCCTCTCAGTAGTCATCCTGGGATTAGTGCTTCTGTTTTCTCCTGGTGAGAGAAGGAGTGCATTTACATTATTTCTTGGAGACTGCTGATCACCAGAAAACTTAATAACTGCCTTATAGGTGAGAGCTTGGAATCTGTGCTTATATTCTGATCCCGGTGAGAGTAGGAGCAGAGTGCATTGATTCCTGACTCTTTCTGGTTGGAGAGTGACTGTCTGTGCTTAACATAACTGATCGGTCTGGTTGCTATTCGAGGCATCTACCAGAAAAAGGCTACAAAGCCTGCAGACCCTTGCATCATCTGGGACAAGACTGTGGATCACCAAACAGGCTGTGGCCTGCTTCTCTTTTTGGGAATGGTGCTAAAACTAGCTAGTTTTTTAGTTTCAGCACTCAAAACTCTTTCCTTGTACTCATCACTTGCTCAGAACCCGTAAGCACTAAATAAACTACAAACTACTATAGCACTCAACTTTCCTCACTTGCCAAGAGGAAAACAATTCTTAGTACTTAAATTAATAAGCACCTATCCAGGCATGTCCATGGATCAGCTCCAGGTGTTGTCTCCTATCTACCTGATGAATCTAGGCATCTTGGGGCAATGTAGCAATTGCCTCATGTACACTGACAACCCTCTCCTCCTACACCCAGCACTACAACCTGTGAGAGATGCACTTATATAGCCAAACTGGAAGCCAAGCTCTCTCCAGCCAAGACTGAACTAGACAGTCAAGAGGAGCAGGATAACACCTGCACCACACCACACTCAACACATAATTCTTCAAAACTTACACTACCAAGACACACACATAGAAGCACAAAGCACACACCCACATTCATGGGGGCTCTCAATGAAAGTCTGCCCAAGCAACAGAGACCTCCCAAACTGAAACGCAGACAACCACCACCCCCCAACACTACCCAAATGACACATAGCCCACAAAATCAGTGTGCCACTCAACCTCAGCCCCTAAGGCAAAACAATGTACCCAACACACTAGTCAGAGGTGACTCCATAGTCAAGCACACTGCTGTCCCACTAACCAGGCTAAACAAGGAGAAAGTTACTATCAGCTGCCTGTCAGGTGCCAGGATCCACCACATAATGCACACACTCAGGTCACTCCACAACAAGTACAAATACGACTCTGTCATTGTCCATGTTGGTGTGAATGACCTGAGATGCACCTCCCTAGACTACATGAAAAGAGACATGGAGGAGTTCTTGGATCTTGTAGCCCAGGCAGTTATAATCCTAGCTCTAAGTAGCATCCTGCCATTGCCCAGAATGATACTACAGTACAAGGACAACATGACTGACTTCAACAATTGGCTAAGCTTCTGGTGTCATTCTAAAGGGATCCAGTATCTGACTGCCTGGGACGACATGGTTGACAGACCACGATGCTTTGCAGAGATGGCCTGCACCTGTCACCCCAGGGATTCCGGATACTGGCTATGGCTCTTGCCATCCCTATAGTGCCTTTTTTAGGCAAGGCTCAAATGTTAAATTCACCACTGTAACAGGTACATGCAAGCAAACTCTGAGGATAATGCTACTCAATGCTATAAGTCTAAACCTCAAAATGCACTCACTCGCGGCACTCCTTAAAATGGAGAACATCGACATCTGTGCAGTGACAGAAACCTGGTTCAAGGCTCCAGAGATCACCCCTGCATTACCAGGCTATAATTCATACCACACCTTTAGGTCACCTAACCTGGACCAAAACACTAAAGGTGGAGGTGTGTCCATATTTATTAAGGATATCCACACCTCCAGGCTAGCTGCTCAAAATAATGCTTCCGAAATTATACAAGTGCAACTAACACTGGGCAAGACTGCAATCCAGGTTGTATCTTGTTACAGATCCCCCACCATGCCCCAGGATTCCCACTCTTCATTTCTTAAGATCCTGGAAAATATTAAGGTACAACCCAATACCTTAATTATGGGTGATTTCAACTACCCCACCTTCAACTGGGAAAACTACTCATGTACCAACTCATTCGCTCAACATTTTCTGGAATTCATAAATTCTGATGCCTTGGATCACCTTGTCCACACCCCCACCAGGGACAGCAATATCCTGGACCTGGTCATTACTAATATGGGTAATCAGTGTTCCATGCCAGAGGTCAACTCCTTGCTGGTCAGATCCAACTACAAGCTAATCACCCTAGACATCCATATCCCACCCCCACCTCCCATTAAGGAAACTACCATCAAAAACTACTCCAAAGACAACTTCATGCTTCTTAAGACAGAAGTGGCAAACTTCATGACACCCATGTAGACAGAAAATAGAGGTACGACTGTGAATCTTACACAAATGCACTGTATAAGCACATACATGAGTGCATGGATCGTGCCATCTCCAACAGAACCAAGACGCTATCTTCCAAAAAAAGGGAGCCAATCTGTTGGCCCCCTGCCGTAAACAAACTCTACAACAGAAGGAAGAAGCTGTTTCAAAAAAAACTAAAATCCCAAGATTGGAGGAACTCCCTGGTCAGCCGCAGCTTCAGCAAGAAGCTGAGATCCCTCAAAATCATGCAAAGCCAGTTATGAAAATAAAATCACCACTGATTCCAAAGACAGCCACAAAGCATTCTACAGCTATGTCAAGAATCTCAATGGCAACACTCAGATCTGCTCTAAGCTACAGCACAATGGCACTAAATATATAGAACCAACTGATGTTGTCAATATCCTGGCAGATAGATTCAGTGCTAACTTTACCCCCCCCTCTTACCCTCCAAAGGGCCCATCTTAATACCGGAAGAATGCAAAGCCTCTGTAATCATGGATGAACAAGTAAAGACCGCACTCACCAAAGCCAAGAACACAGCAACCGTGGGACCAGACAACATCCCAGGCTACGTACTGCACGAACTACAGAACGAACTAGCACCTCAGTTAAGTACCATGTTCAGTCATAGCCTCACCTCAGGATGTGTGCCTACTGAATGGTGCACAGCGACGGTTATCCCACTCCACAAAGGGGGTGCCACCACCGACCCCAGAAACTATCGCTCCATTAGCCTGACGAGCCTTGTCTGCAAGGCCATGGAACATATCATCTTGGAGCTTATAAACAAAGATATAAGATATAGGTAATCTCCAAACCCTGGACCCCACTCAGTTTGGGTTTGCAAAGGGTAGATCATGTCTACTAAACCTGAATGACTTCTTTGAAGCAGTCACTAAAGCCGTAGACGAGGGCAAGGTAGTTCACACAGACTATCTTGACCTCGCCAAGGCTTTTGATACCATCCCCCACTCTGGAATTATACATAAACTCACTAAACTGGGCATAAATCCCTATGTCACAAAATGGGTGGCCAACTGGCTCACTGACAGAGCCCACACAGTAAAAGTAGTCGACTCCAAGTCTGACTTCAGACCAGTGGCGAGTGGAGTACCACAGAGTTCAGTCCTGGGTTCTCTCCTGTTCGGCATCTACTTCTCTCAAGTGCAGGCCAACACAGAAAGTCTTTGGCTCACAAAGTTTGCAGATGACTGCAAACTGGGAGTCATAATAGAATCACCTAATGATGTAGACATTCTACAAAAGGGCCTCACAGAGACAGATGCTTGGTGTCAAAGTCATGGCCTCAAGCTCAATGCCAAGAAGTGCATTGTCATCTCCTTTGGAAAAACGCAGTACCCATGAACTACCACATAGGCGGTAGCTCACTAAACACTGAAAGTGTGATACGAGACCTCGAGACACAGGTGAATAGTAGTCTCTCCTTTGATAACCACATCGCCACAGTAGTCAGGAAATGGCACATCTCATCACAAAAGGGTTCTCCTCTAGAAAAAAGGAGGTCATTGTTCCTCTCTACTCATCCCTCATCAGACCCATTATAGAGTACAATGCCCTGTTTGGCATGTATCTCACAAGACACCTACACAATTGGAAAGGCCACAGAAATACCTCACTAAGAGGATTACCGGCCTCAGACAGATGCCATATGCAGACAGTCTCAAAAAACTCCAGCTCTACTCTGTCGCATATCGCCTACTCAGAGGCGATGTCTGCCTAACATACAAAGCTATGTCAAACCCAGAGCTGTTGGACATGCTACACTTAAAGTAATCCCAATCTCTCCGAACCACACGCTCCAGAGACCTAAACCTTGTCACCACAATAAACAGAACATGCTGGAAGGATAGATTCCTGTCCCAGAGACTTCTCATACTATGGAACCAACTACCTATTCATGTCAAGCAAAGCTCCTCATTGGCCCACTTTAAGAAAAATTTTGACGACTGGATGGGAAACAGAAAATTCACTCCGGGGATCACTTCTGCAGCACTGCTTGACGGGGGCACAGGAAAATAATTTTATTGGGTGATGAAAGCCAGTGAACCTTTTTGGCTAGGCTTTTATAGGCCCCAGGGCCGATAGCCTAGTACCTAACTATGAACCTATTTGTACAGTACGAGAGGGCAACCACCACTTCTGGAATTGTATCAAAGTTGTAGTTGTAACTACTGAAGAGGTAATTTAAGAATGTGCTGCCTAAGTCAAGATTCTGTAACAACTAAAAGATATGATGTCATTTACTCAGTTTTGTTTTGTTTCTTATGCTATGTGCATTTATAAGGAAGCTGGAGAGGCAGACAGCCTGGTCCTAGTTTTCAGTGTTACCTTGAAGCTGTAGTAATATTAGAACTGACAATAACTAAATGAGATTGCATATTATCTGTATGGAGGAAAGTGTGCTATAAACAACCTGGGTTTGAATAAATAGGGTGTAATCTAACTGATAACTAGGTCTACTGGAGAGCTTTAGAAATGGAAAGTCTGAATGAAGTGGAGAGGGGGCAGTCTAAAAGTGTTCAAACATAGTAGAGGGAAATGTGAGACATGTAAGCAAATGTTGATGTAACTTTAAGAAGGGTTGATTATTTGTTTGATTGTGGATGGGAACCCTTGTAGTAAAGTAGTACTTCTCAGCATATACTATCTAGAACCAAATTGACAACACATTACTCCCAGCATAAAGTTCCTGGTCTTAAAATGGCAATACAGTATTCCACAGCAAACTGTACCTGGTCCCAAACTTTCAACAGACTACTCAGCATAGTGTACTCAGTCCCCAACTGGTAACAGATTATTTCACAGGACGCAGTACCTGGTTATAAACTGTCAAAGTGTTACTCAGCAGCATACAGTAACTAGTCCCAAAACTGGTTAACACATTACTCCTAAGAATAAGGCACCTGACCCCAAAATGACAACATATTATTCCCAGAATAACGTACCTGGTCCCAAACTGCCAAGATATTACTCACCAGAATATAGTACCTGGTCCCAAACTGACAACAAATTACTCCCCCAGAATATAGTACCTGGTCCCAAACTGACAACAAATTACTCCCCCAGAATATAGTACCTGGTCCTAAACTGCCAACATTTTACTCCTCAGTATATAGTACCTGGTCCCAAACTGCCAACATTTTACAGCCCAGAATATAGTACCTGGTCTCAAACTGACAACATATTACTCCCCAGAGAATAGTACCTGGTCCCAAATTGCCAACATTTTCTCCCCAGAATATAGTACCTGGTCTTAAACTGACAACACATTATTTCCCAGAATAAGCTACCTGGTCCCAAACTGACAACACATTATTCTCCAGAATAAGGTACCTGGTCCCAAACTGATAATACATTACTCCCAAAATATAGTATCTGGTCTCAAACTGACAACATATTACTCCACAGATTGTAGTACCTGGTCTCAAACTGACAACATATTACTCCCCAGAACACAGTTTCAATATTTATCAAAGACATACACAGCTCCGGGTTGGTCAAACGGTATGATGCACAGGAGACACTCCAAGTGCAGATAACTGTTGACAAAACACCTATTCAAATACAGAAGATTCAACCCTCTACCCTGATCCTGGGTGACTAACTACCCACCCATAAAGTGGAAGACCTATTCTAGCCCAAACATGAACACCCAGAGAGTCCTTGACTTCGTCAATGCCAATAATTGGATCAGATGGCCGACACCCCTACAACAGGTGAAAATATCCTGGGCCTAGTCCTAACCAACATGAGTAACCACTATAGCACTCCTACAGTGTCATCCTCCTTGGTAAGATCCGACCATAAAGCAATCACTTTTGAAGTCACCATCTCCCCTGACCCCCCCCCCCCCCCCCGGTCAGGGTCAAACGAAAAAACTTTTCCAAAACTGACTACAATCTCCTCACAGCAGGTATAAGGAGCTTCACAGCCACCGTCCCTTGAGTTGGAACTAGCACTAATGTCCAAGTCTACACCAAAAAACTATATGAGCACCTACATAGCTGTATAGACTCATCAATACCGGACAGGACCAAATCATCTTCCTCAAGGAAGAGTAAACCTGTCTAGTGGACAGCAGCAATAAGCAAACTCTATAATAAAAAAAAATAAACTGCTGTCCACAGCCAAGAAGGAGCAGGTCCAAGTTGAAAGCAATCTCTCCTTTGTCTGAACAAGCAAATAAGGTCACTGTTGAAATCCTCTAGGGCTAACTTCGAGGGCAAATTGGTCACATCCACCAAGGACAATCACAAGGCCTTCTTCACATATGTCTGCAATCTCAAAGGCAACACCCAAATCTGCTCTGAACTGGTGGTCAATAACACCACATACACAAATGCCATAGATATAGCCAACCTGCTGGCAGGCAGATTCAGTGAAAACTTCACCCTCCTGTCCCCTCCATCAGTAAACCAGGACATCCCCAGCACCTGCCCCGCCATCCCCTCACCACCAGGGGACAGGTCCTTAATGCCCTCTCAAAGGCAAAAAATACAGTCTCCATGGGACCCGATAACATCCCTGGCTGTATCCTACATGAACTCAGGCATGAGTACTCAGCTCCATTAGACACCCTGCAAATATACGCACACTGATGGCAACGTCCACACTTACATGTACTCACACTTCTTTTTTCATCTGCAGCAGCCTTTTTCAGTATGCTCTTCACATTGCTTGTAGTTTTATAGATTACTCAAAGGGGCCTACTAATTTCTAGGAGTCAAAAGATTTTAAAATATTCCAATTACTCCTTATAATATTATTTATATCATTATTCATTGAACCATACTGCAAAATTTCCGACCTCAAAGGCTATATTATTGTAATATTTAACAGATACATTATTTTTTTTAAATTAATAATAAATAAATAATAAATGAATTTTCACAGAATTATAGAGATTCTAAGGTAGTGTTACCATATTCCCATGTGCAGTATGTTATATATTTTACGGATGGTAACTGTCAAACAAAGGGTTTAGTGCACTTGGCTATGTGCTCTTTTATGCAAATATTTTTATGTATGTATTACTGAAAGGTTACTACATAAAATGGTATATCAGCATTGCCAGGATATAAAAAATTGCAACAAAAATACTTTATAAAACATGCAACATCATATGTTGATTTTATTAGGTTTGTGTGTACCACTTTGGAAGTGATTAATAAGGATGTAAGGAGGGGGAATTGTCACTTGTCTTGGTTTATAATTGAAGATGAATGGGGGGGGTTGTTTATATACTTTATTACATAGAAACACATCAGGATGGATAGCAGCAGTACAAAATATAAATGAACTGATTAACTGACAGACTACACAGACAAGTATGCTTACATCTCAAGAGCTCATTACAAAATGTCAGTCAGGCTTGCACGTGCTCAGTATTTATACATTTGTGCAAGCTCATGGAAAGCTTCTTAAAGGTATACACACATACATACTGATCTACAGGAGGACAATAGTTTAGAGTACAGATAACTGCTTTGGCAGTTAAGATTAAATGCCAATGAACCACCAGGTTTAAATGATATGATTTCTATTTACCCATTTTTAAATGTGAGAGCTACTAAACTATGACTAATTTATTACGATCATATTATGAATCAAGTATGATTTTTTTACATTAATAATTTCATTGGAATGGTTGAAAAAATGGTTATACCTTTAAGAGTGTGATTGGACTAATTTAGTTTTCTTAACTAACAGTTTACTTAAATTTTCAGTGCTGATGAGGTTTTTAGTTCTGACTTGAAACGTTCTTTAGTCTTGAAAAAAAAGAGATGAAAGCATTCAAGTCTATCAATTAAATTTAATGTTCTTATATAAAGTTTTTACGTGTTTTTAACATGGTGTTACATTGGACTGCCAGTACAATGTATGTTGCACCTTGTGGATAGGTAAAGCAAAGGAGTTTGTTGGTTAATTGGTTCTTTTTTTTTTTTTCCTGTACTTAGTTCTGTGTTGTGTTGATTTATAGAAAGCAGATTGCTACAGTTTAAAAATAAATGTTTATTTATTTTAGGAATAACATAAGTGCTCCATGCAGGCAGTTAGCTTAAAAGAAGAAATATTTTTTTCTTTTTTAATAAAATCTGTTAAAAGAGAGTTGGGGGCAGGCCACAGAAATGGGGCCTGAATGGCTAGGGCAGGAGGGGTGTGTGTGTGCCAATAAAAGGAACGTCCATTTTTTTTTTTTTGGGGGGGGGTGCGTAGACCTAACTGTGACAAGCTGATTACTTATGGCTTACTACAGTGAAGTGCTTTTTTTTTCACTTGAAGAGTTGAATGGGTGTGGCTTTGGTTCATAGCACCGGCCCAGGGGGCTAATTGAACCAGCTACATTTTTGGCTGCAGTTTAGACAACAAACGGAGCACTAAAGCAATTAAAGTTTGACCACAAATGCAATACTGACTTTTAAAAGCCAACATTGTACTGTACAGCAATCACCACCCCCTAACACTTTGCACCCAGTGCAGTTGCCTCAGTCGTCCTGCCCTTGTTACGTTACTGGTGTAATGCTCACAGAATAATTGCATATTCTAATACTTATACTTTGTCCTGAAAAAGACGTCAGTGTACTGCATTTTGTACAGTAACATCAGTGGACATCTTACTTACCCTCAAACTTTGCTTGCTGGCAGGATACCTGCAGAATTACGGCTCAGTGTTTATAGTCGTCGCTGTCCTCCTAGTGCATGTGCACACTCAACTTGCTGTGATCTGGCCCACTTTACCCTACTCTCCTCCCATTTCCTGGTCCCCATTCGGTGTGCTTACCTTTATACTTACACCCCAGCCCCGTCATCGACACCACCACCACCACCACCCAGGACTAACAAATTCACCTATCACATGCAGAGGTTTAAACTCACTATCACAAACTTACATTGTACCACTTAGGTTTAAACTGGTTAAAACCATTTCACCGTGACTTAATATTAAACTGACATAGTTATCACTTCCAGAAAAACATAAACCATTTAATATTCATTAATAAGCCACATTCAGCTCATTTTGTGGTGTGGACTGTCACACCTCCAGCAGCCCACACACATCTTGCATTCCAGAGCATTTTCCGAAAAATAAACTTAAAAAGCAAAAGATAAACAAATGTAAATATTTTGTGATCAATAAAAGCTATTAAAATTGTACAAGTCAGAATACAGGAAATAACCGCAAAACCACGACCAATTACTAAAATAATAACAAGCGGTTTGGCACACCAAAGCTGGCTCACCAACACAATAATTTATTAATTTAACAGTTTAACACATGCGCTTTCACCCTGCCACAACGCAGGACTTTATCAAGTGAATAAAAATGAACACAGTCACAATCATTTAAATACCTTATTCCCTAATAAAACACCAAACTTTCTTAAAGGTACATAACTTCCGCATAACTTCTTGAATGAAAATTAATTTATTTCAAAATTATTTATGGAAAGGGGTTACCCTGCTGGTTTAATAGAATAGGTAGTATTAGAAGTCACTGAGGGGTGGGGTGTCAAATACGTGCCCTTATTAGGTGATATTAAGCAGGCCTTTTCACACAACATGAGGAATGATGAGCAACAATTCTCGAAGGTCTTAGTAGTTGAGTATAATTACGCTTCACAAGGAATTAAAGATTTAGTTAAAAATAATTGGAAAATGCTAAAATTCAACACCGATATTGCACAAAAAATAGGTGAAAATCCCAAGTGTGTGTTTAAGACGGGTATAAACCTGAAAAAAATGTTTGAAAGAAACAGGAATGAGATAAACTACCCAACAGAAAGTGGAACTAGAAAATGTGGTAGATGTCAATACTGCAAATACATCTATTACAAAGAACAGATAATTTTGGGTAATAACATTAGGAGTGTAATACATTTTAAGAGGGGCAAATGTATGACCAGGGGTATAGTATACCTGGCCTTATGTAAGGACTGCCCTAGTTTTTATGTGGGTAAATCTGAAAGAACAGTGGGGAAACGTATTTACAAGCACATTTATAATATTAAAAAGAAAATTTGAACAATGCCCTTAATAGGCGCCATTCTGTTCATCCCACACACACAGGGTTTTTGTTTGGGATTCTGGAGCAGGTACTAATGGACCCGGGGGGGTGATTAGGATAACTGGCTTAGCTGTAGGGAAACCTACTGGCAGGTTAAATTGAATGCCATGGCCCCCCAGCCTTAAACGACCATATTTCTATTAAACCATATCTTAAAAAGAAAGCTATTAAATTGTAGAGCTGAAATATACATCTAGTGAATATTTAAATACAATACTGTTTTTATACTGTTATTCATCTTGTCATTTCCTATACTTCTACATGATTTTATCTAAAACATTTAGAATTATGCGAATATGATTTAATATGATTTTATTGTTGATGATATTGTTTTATTGGTTATGTGGAAGTTATGTACCTTTAAGAAAGTTTGGCATCTTATCAGGGACTAGGGTATTTAAATGATTGCGACTGTCATTTTTATTCACTTGATAAAGTCCTGCATTGGGGCAGGGTGAAAGCGCTTGTGTTAAACTGTTAAATTAATGTGTTGGTGAGACAGCTTTGGTGTGCCGAACCGCTTGTTATTAAAATTGTACAAGTGTTATCAGTGAGAAGTATTTTTTACAGAGAGCATTCATAGACTTTTCCATAAATATTTTAATGTTATAATGCACAGAAATCCAAAATTATCCATTTTTCTAAATTTTTACAAACAAATTTCCATATCTTGAAAACTATATAACCTGTAATTATATTGTTGGAACAGTTTTGTTAACTAAACATGTTTTCACATGACAAGAAACTATATTTATTGAGATATTCAAAGAAATATGAAAACATGTTCAACTGTAAAATTAGCAATACAGATAATACTGAATCTCTTTCATAATGTGCAACTTACAGTGCAATATTAAAGAGAAAGTTTTCTTCAACAACATCTAAGGTTTCACATAATGTCATGCAACAGTTTGTAAGCCACTTAGTTTTTGAAGTATAAAGTACATATAGAAATATTGCTTAGCTTATTTTCATAATTACTAACAAACAGCTGGCAATATTTCCAGTATAGTGTGCTATAAAGTAATATTTTCAGTGAATTATCCTGTCTTCTATATTGGTGTTTCATATACATCATTAAAATGTAGATCTCTCAGTTAGAAAATATTAATATGAATATGCAAATATGAATAATAAGTGGCAAACAAATATTAGTTTCTCCACAGAAGGATATCCTAGACTAACAGTCTTAGTGTTATTTTGTTAATAGGTCCTTGTCCTTAATAATACTTCCTATTATTAGCTGGCACATGACTTGCGTATGGAAGACAGACCCAAAAAAGTTCTGTATGCCATAAGGAGGTATGAGTGTGAACTAGAAGTAAACAAACAAGGGGTTTTTAGATCTGAGTGAGTTAATTCTAACTTTGAAGTCTTCAGGGAAAATTACTGCATAAATCAAAGAATAAACAAAGAAAAACTCATTGTTTTACCACTGTGAATTATATACATGGAATCCTATTTTTATCATTACTGCTGTTAACATGGTTAATCACCTATTACACCAACCAGAACCAACAATACTACAAAAATGTCTATAACAACTCCAAATACTCCCCTAAATACTCATCAGAATCTCCCTACTTATATCAACGCAGACACTTAATAATCTACCATATCTCTTTCTAATATCTATTGACACACAGGTACTAAATCCTGGTAGCTTCTAGTAATTGGAGGGTGCATGGGAACCAGAAGTCAGATGACCAGATGTATGTAATGTCATTCTGGAATCCATCACTAAAATAATGTTTAATATTAGTTGAGATTGAAGTCTCATGGCACTGTGTTTTGCAAACCTGACATAAAAGGATCACTCACCTACTTCATCTTGCCTTGGGCTAGTAAGTGACCAGGGAATAGCAATTCTTTAGATTAGTCAGGAAAATACAGTGAGATTAGTTAAGTGCTGTTTTTCTGTATCTGTGTGAATCTATTCATCTGTATTATTTTAATATTTCCTGTGGTTGAAACTCTGGTGTTTATTGTAAATAGATATTCAGCATGTTTGTGTTATTTTATTATTTACTATTAAACATATTAGAGAGAATTTTAATCTCTGAGAGTCCTTATATATATTTAGTGACAGCTCTGGCCACTCCTGAAAGCCAAGCTGTTGGTCAGGTACCACTTGTATTAATATTAATTTCACTCAGTATAATTTGGTACCATTGTAACAGCCTTAGAGTAGCTGGCATGAGAGTGTCTGATGGCCGTAACTACCTTATAGCCTGGACAGAAGAGGGCCTAGCTACTAAACCTGTGCCAGCCTTTCCTAGGGGTGTGTGTACGTGTGCGTGTGACTGTCTGTATGCAAATCAAATCTCAAAGTGTGTGTGTGTGTGTGTCAGCTACTTGGAGCATGGACACAAAGCACTGGTTTCACGGAGAGAGTGATGGAGGAATTGGCTTGGATACTCAGCTGAGGATTTAACTCTGCAGCTGTGTCAGTGGGGAGCCCTACTGGGGACCTCGGAAGACACACACAGAGAAACCCAAGACCCTGGATTCAGTGTATTCCCTGTGTGCTCCTAAGGGAAATTTTGCTTGATGCAGACAGCTGCATTTGGAAATACTTGGTATACCTATTTGTGTTCCAAGCTAATGTCCCTTCTCCAGTGTCAGTGGTGAGGATTCAGGCTCCTTGTTTACTGTAGAAAAAAACACAACAGATAACAGCGATTACACATCAAAATTTTTAGTCATACCATCTGGTACCTCGGGTATTTGCCTTTAAGGATATATTATTGTTTGCATTCACACAATTTATACCAGGTTCACCCCATCATTAATTACATTCTTAAAGTAATATACATAATTAAATTTCTTTCTATTTAAATACATCCTTTACTTCTTTGTTTCATATTATATAAACATACTACTTACATAATCAAAATTACACTTTATATAAAATGCATTTTGTGGAATATTTTCCGCGGTGGTTGTGCTGTGGTAGCGTTGTTGCCTCACAGTAAGATGCTGTCCGGTTCAATTCTCAGCTAGAGTGTCTTCTGCGTGGAATCCTGCATGAATGGGCGTACCTTCGTTGAAGGTTGTGCATCAGGGCTGGCAACTCGGCATGTAAAAATCAACTGCCAATCATTAGCAGACCGGAGTTCCACTGTGGTGACCCCTAACCGGGAAAAGCCGAAAGACACACACACACACATTTTGTGGAATATGATAAATACACATCAATCAGTCATGTATATAAACCTTTTTTTTTTTTTTTTTTTTTTAATAAAACGTGTAAAGTACTATTAACTAAAGTTGACCTCTAAGTTAAGACCCTTAGGATATAAAGTTCTATAATTTACAATCAATTTACTCTCCAAAATATTTAATTTCTGACTCACATCTTGCCCCCATTTAAATTTGGTTGTGCTAATATACTGAAGAAAAAAGAACTATCATTCCCTCCATGTTCTTGAGTAAAATGTTCACCCACAAGAGTCATTACATTTCTATTACATATGTCACCCAAATTCTCCAAAATTCTAACTTTTACTGCCCTTTTAGTTTGACCAATATACCATTTAGTTTTGGTGCATCCACATCCCACTATATACACTATTCCACGAGTTACATATAAACTTCCCTTTAGATATAAATTTTCTACCATTTATATCACTACTTGAAATATTTTTCACCTTACCACACACTTTAAATCGACCGCACACAAAGGAACCGACCCTATGCTAAGGTACATTATATGTGGGCAAAGTTATCAACTCTTTTAAATTTAAATATCTCTGACATGAAAATGTTACTATTCCTGGAAAAATTCACCCACTGTTTCATCTAAACAAATAATGTGCCAATTATCCATAATGCGTTTTGTCACAGTTTCTGAAAACAGTGAAAATCTAGAAAGAAAAAATACAAGTCCCTACCAGAATATGTAGGCTTAAGGCTTTTAATATATGATTTTTTATTTGTGGAACTAATATATGTTCTAGCCTCTCTTTCAATAGACCTTAATGTCCTGTCTAAAATGCTTTCAGAATACCCTCTTTTAGCTAACCTTTTCTTACAGTCTAATAAAAATTTGTCTCTGCTTATGCTTTCTAAAGTATTGTATGCTATGCATTTACATCTACCCATGGGTAGAGAATTAAGAAGATGAGGGGGATGCATGCTTTCAGCATACAAAAAGTTATTTACTGCTGAAAGTTTCCTAAAAGGCCTAAATTGAACATTTGCTGCTTCATCCACATAAAATTCCACATCCAAAAATTGTACCTTGGAGTTACCATCAATCATAGTGAATTTCAAACCATGAGAATTTTGATTTAAATCCTCTAGAAACTTCCTGAATTCAAAAGGTTAACCTTTACATACAAAAAATAAATCACCAATGAACCTTTTATACAGCACAACATGTTTTCTATAGAATGCTGTACCATAAATAAATTCTCTTTCAAAAAAAAAAAAAAAAAAAAAAAACATATATATTGTTGCATAAGTTGGTACATAAGGGGTGCCCATAGCAGTACCTTTCTTCTGAAGGAAAATGTTATTACCAGACTTAAAATAGCTATGGGTTAAACAAAATTCAAGTAACCCTGCAATGAAAGCAGTTTGCGACCCTTCCCCCCATAAAGTTCCAAATCGCTTCAAGCCCCCACTTAGTTTGTATATTAGTATATAGGGAACTCACATCTACTACCACCCAGTAGAATTCATCTTTCAATTTTAATGTTCTCATTATTTCACACAAACTCTGTGTGTTTTTAATGTAGACAGGAATCCTCTCCAAAACCTCTTTAAATAGAGAGTCCTAAATTACCCACACATTATATAAAAATGAATTGTTACCGGACACTATTGGCCTACCTGTGGGATTAGCTAGGTCTTTATGTAACTTGGATATGGCATAAAATACTGGATCATTGGGTTTCATGATAACTAACTTCTTAATGTCACCATTTGACAAAAAACACAATCTTTAATCCCTCTCCAGTATTTCAAGGAGTTCAATATTAAATTTAATTTTTGTTTGCTCAGTCAATCTCACATAATTATTTTCCACTAACAACAACTCCATAACCATTTTATCATATTGAGCCCTAGACATGACCCAATCGCCTCTCTTGTCTGTTTGCCTGAGCACATATTTATTTAATACACCCCTTAATTTTTTCAACTCTTCCCATTCATGTTTTTCCAAGTTATATTGCTTACTTGACTTAAAAAAATTTCCATGTTTAAACTCCACTTTTTTACATAGCATTTGTTCAAACAGGTTTACTGCTATACAACTCCTGGGAGGTGTAAAACATTTTGTACTAGGTAAATCAGGCATAATAAACTTTTTATAACCAGTATCAAAACCTGCATCATTCACATCAACTGCATCAAGTACATCAAATTCTTCAGTTAAACATTCATCATATTCATTAATAGAAACATTAAGTAAACTATCACCATCTTCAACATTCACATTTTCATTAGCGTATGCTGCTTTTTTACTAAAATATGCTATACATTAAATTTTCTACAAAACTCTTTTACTTCTAATAAAACCTGCTAATGTAGGTATTTTAGTAGGGAGAAACTTAGTTCCCCGCTTTAACAAACTCATGGTCACTTCAGATAATGTTAAATCAGGTAGGTTTACAATATTTAAATCATCATTAGTTTCACTTACTACTATGTTAAAGTCTTGAAAACAAATATTGATTACTGTCCCAGAGTGAGAACGTCACAGCAGTCATAAAATATAACCCAACATTTAGAAACAGTTTTATGTCTTATAACTTCAGACCAGTCCCAATGAGATAGTTCCTCTTGTAATGGCAGCATAATCTGCTCAATATAATTTCCAGTTTGGTTCTTGATCTATATAGTCTTCCCTTGGTAGAACCTTGGTCACTTTCTAACCCAAGTGATCTGAGCCTTGCAAATCTGGTTCAGTACTACAACAGCAATGTTAACATATACTTGCAAAAATGCATTGTTCCATCTTTCTACAAAAAGGCTAACATCATTCCAGTATATAAAGATAGGAGTTGTATTGTGGACAGTTACTGTCCAATCAGTCTAGCTTCCTTGTTCTGCAAATGTTTGAAAGATGTCTTCTGAAAGCACTAAATAAGCTACGAATTAATACAGCACTTAACCTTCCTCACTTGTCTAGAGGAAAACAGTTTTTAGTACTTAATAAATTAGCACCTATCCAGGCATGTCTAAGGGTCAGCTCCCAGTGTTTTCTCCTGTCTACCTGATGAATCTGGGCATCTTGGGGCAATACAATTGCCTCATGTACACAGGCAACCCTCTCCTACCACCCAACACTAGAAGTTGTGAGAGATGCACTTATATAGCCAAACTGGAAGCAAAGCTCTCTTCACCCAAGACTGGACTAAACAGTCAAGAGGAGAAGGTAAACACTTGCACCACAACACACTCATCAAATAGTCCCTCAAAACCTACACCACCAAAAACACACACACAGAAACATGAAACACACACCTACATTCGCGGGGGCTCTCAATAAAAATCTGCTCAAGCAACAGTGACCTCCAAAGCAGAAATGCAAGCAACCTCCACCCCCAACACAACCCAAATGACACAAAGCCCACAAACTCAGTGTGTCACTCACCCACAGCCCATAAAACATAACAATGTACCCAACACTCTAATCATAGGTGACTCTATAGTCAGGCACACTGATGTCCCACTCACCAGGCTAAACAAGGAAAAAGTTACTGTCAGCCACCTGTCAGGTGCCAGGATCTGCCACATAATGCATGCACTCGGGTCACTCCACAACAAGTACAAATATGACTCTGCCATTGTCCGTGTTGGTGTGAATGACCTGAGATGTACCTCCCTGGACTACATGAAAAGAGACATGGAGGAGCTCTCTGATCTTGTAGCTCAGGCAGGTATGACCCCAGCTCTGAATAGCATCCTGCCATCACCCAGAAGGATACCACAGTACAAGGACAAAATAAAAAGTAAAAAAACTGTACGCTATGCCAAAGTCCCGATGGGCTTCAAAGCACAAACAACTCCAAATAAAAAGCAACAGGACACTGCTGTGTTGATAAAATGTAGATAAAATTTAATCCAACATAGACAAATAAAACACCAGGTAAGCGCTTTCGGGTTACACCCTTCATCAGACAAAGATACATTCTTCAAACAACATTTTTAAAAGATAAGACAACCAATAGCATCTAGTGAAAAACCCGCCTATTTTGGAGGGTGGGTTTAACTGGAATGACATCATTTAATCCTGGTATCCTGTGTGCCATAAACTCTATGATCCATCTTGATTCAGCCAAAGCAGTCTGATGTTTTACATCACCCCCCCTACTGTTTGGTTTCATGTTAACAATAGCCCTAAATTTGAAGCTATGTGTAGGGTTGCCACTGATATGCCTATATAAGGCATTACTCGGGTCACTATTCCTGACGCGACATATTATTCCAAATATTGTAAAGGGGCAGGTCAGTCGTATATCCAGGGTGAGTGCTATGGATACACAATTTGATGAAGAGTTGGATAAATTAGACAAATGTTTTAAGGATAGAGGCTACAATGAAAGACTGGTACATCGTTCTGTTGATGATAGTGTTAAATTAAGACGGACTAGATATAAGCCCTGGTTAAAGAGAACATATGGAGGGGAATCGTCAAATGATAACAATGCATGCGTGCAAATGGGTCCCAAACTGATGTTCACATATGGTAGCAACATAAAAGACATTAATAGGATTGTACAAAACAATTGGAATATTTTAACCAGTGATATTGGACTAAGGGAGATTGTTGACAATAGTCCTAGATTCCGATATAGGAGAAATAGGAATCTTAAAGATCTATTGTGTAAGGAGAAGATGAGTGGTCAAGGTGGATCTCTGAAGTTTACTGCAGGAACACTTCCCTGTGGGATATGTAAGGCCTGTAGTCATATCAATAAAGAAAACACATTTATACATCCAGTAACTAAGAAGGTGTTTCATTTAAAAGGGAGGGCCACATGTAGGACCATGAACATAGTGTACTTAGCCGAATGTGTTGAATGTCCTTGTTTCTGTTGGAATGACCAACAATATGTTTAAGGTTAGAATCTTGCAGCACTTGAGCAGCGTCAGGAATAGTGACCCGAGTAATGCCTTATATAGGCATATCAGTGGCAACCCTACACATAGCTTCAAATTTAGGGCTATTGTTAACATCAAACCAAACAGTAGGGGGGGGGTGATGTAAAACATCAGACAGCTTTGGCTGAATCAAGATGGATCATAGAGTTTATGGCACACAGGATACCAGGATTAAATGATGTCATTCCAGTTAAACCCACCCTCCAAAATAGGCGGGTTTTTCACTAGATGCTATTGGTTGTCTTATCTTTTAAAAATGTTGTTTGAAGAATGTATCTTTGTCTGATGAAGGGTGTAACCCGAAAGCGCTTACCTGGTGTTTTATTTGTCTATGTTGGATTAAATTTTATCAACACAGCAGTGTCCTGTTGCTTTTTATTTGGAGTTGTTTGTGCTTTGAAGCTCATCGGGACTTTGGCATAGCGTACAGGTTTTTTACTTTGTATCTGGACTTTTATATTTGTTACGCTATGCATGCTGTGAGGGATACAACTGGAGTTGATGTTTCTTCCCTGAATGTCAGTTCAGGTGAAGTAAGTAACTGTCGTTGGAACAAAACCTTGGTTATGAAAGATAATCCATTATTGAACCTAGGTTTTATTGTCAAGAAGGATGGACAACAAGGTAAATCTGTACCAGTGGCTGTAGATAGAACTTTTGAGGACATATTACATGATCTTTCCTTTAAAATGAACAAAATGCAACGTTTACAATGGCAATCTTTCCATTTGGAAGCATGTCTCGAATATGGCATAGTGCCTAGGGGCATGAGGATACTCTGCATGCCAGCCCAGGGAGATCGATATCCGGATCTATTAGCGAGGTGGCAAACACTGAATATCAACACTAGTTTCCAATACATGAACCTTTTGAATGAGTTTTTTGCCCCTGAATTAGAAGGGCTGAAGTTAGAAGTTCAGCAGCTACAAAGCAAATTAGACTCGAGTTCACTGACTCCAAGTATGTGCAGAGACTGGCAGCGCTGCATGAATCTTTTCATAGCAACGCTGAGAAGCTGCGCAATACAAAGTTAAGTAAAATTAAAAGAGATTTTGAAGATTTCTCCAATGGGAATATCTTCGTTTGGCCAAGGCATAATCAGGCACCAACGGACACCAACAAACGGATACCAAGGAAGTCAGTAACGCATCCTGTTGCTGGGGGGCGTGACTATGATCTACATGGAAAAAGCATGACTAACTTTGCAGGAAACACTACAGAATTGCTTCCGCTCACATTAGATGCACAGAATGTGAGTAGTGATGAGGGAAAAGTACAGTTTTGTACCTACCATAAATGTAGATGTTCGAAGATCCACATTGCTGCAGTCCTAACACTTGGGGTAGTCCGCTGTCCCAGTCGGCCCGAATACCAAAGTATAAGGCTGACGTCGGTCAAGGCGCATTTGTCTGACATCAGGACGTCAGGGTACAAATGCGCATGACCGACGTCATATCCTCAGTCTTTTCTTGCCCCAGATGTCAGAAGACCCTAAAAAGATAAGGCCAAAACAAAAAAACACCAAACACTCCTGTACCTAATATATATACAATATATACAGATTTACAAAAATAGAACCCCACCCACACAACCACCCCTAAACACAGAGGGGAAGGCGGGAGGGTAAATTGGACTGCAGCAATGTGGATCTTCGAACATCTACATTTATGGTAGGTACAAAACTGTACTATGTTCTTCATCCCACATTGCTGCAGTCCTAACACTTGGGTAGAATCCCAAAGCAGAGGTAAGGGAGGATGGCTAAACTATAATGAAGCAGGAGCTGCCAAAATGCCCTGCAACACAGCAGTGGCAAAACCAGCCCTGGATTTAGAATAGAGAGGAAGGTGGTAATGCTTGGAGAAAGTATGCACTGAACTCCAAGTAGCTGCCTCCAAAATATCCTTAGTTGCCACGCCCCTTAGAAATGCTGTTGAAGTGGCAGTAGCCCTAGTGGAATGAGGCCTAATCCCAGCTGGAATCTCCTTGCCATGATGGGAATAACAGAATGCAATGCAAAACCCAATCCACTTAGATATAGTTTGTTTTGACACAGGCTTGCCCTGAGAACTCAAAGCAAAAGAAACAAACAACTGCTGAGACTGCCTAAAATCCCTAGTCCTGCTTAAATAATAACGCAACTGCCTGTGTACATCTAAAGTGTGCAAAATCTTTTCCCCTATTTTGGGGATCTGCATAAAAAGTAGGCAAATGAATAGTTTGGTTTAAAGCCACACTAGAAACCACCTTAGGCATAAAGGAAGGATTAGTACGTAATGATACCCTATCCTTATGGAAAATCAAAAAGGCTCAACCGCCATAAGGGCCTGCAATTCAGAAACCCTTCTTGCAGAAGTAATGGCCAACAAAAAGCAGTCTTCCATGACAAGTATTTCAATTCAGCAGTAGCCGCAGGCTCAAAAGGTTGTAGAGTAAGTTTCTCCAACACAAAATTGAGATCCCAAGCAGGAGTAGGAGCTCTACGTGGTGGTCTTATATTCTTTGCCCCTCTAAGAAATTGCTTGAACAAAGGATGAGAAAACAATGGTGGGTCACAATCATAGTGAGCTGAAATTGCTGCAGCATGAATCTTAATGGAAGAGAAAGACAAACCTTTGTCCAATAACTCAGTAAGATATTGAAGAGCCACACTCAAATTAGGCTCAGAAACATCCAAATCCTTTGCTGCACTCCAAAATAAAAATCTCTTCCACTTTTCTGCATACACTTTACGTGTACTAGGTCTTCTGGCTTCCATAATCACATTCAAAACTTGTTGAGGAAGTTGAGACCTGCTGTGGTTCAAAACAGAATATGCCAGGCTGTTAGATGAAGAGAGTGAAGCTTGACATTGAGTAGATGACCGTCCCTCTGAGACAAAAGGTGTGGAATTAAAGGTAAAGGCCATGGAAGCTTCCTTACCAGATTCCTCAGTAATGGGTACCAGTGTTGCTGAGGCCAATCTGGAGCTATCAAAATCATCCTTGGCTTGTCTTGTCTGACCTTTAGGAGTACCTTTGGGAGGAGAGGCAGAGGTGGAAAGGCATACACATGAAGATTTTCCCAACTGAATGAAAGAGCATCCACTTTCCAAGCTGTGTGATGAAACCTTTTCGTGCAAAACTTTGGCAGCTGGTGGTTTAGTGGAGAAGCGAACAGATCTATGTCTGGAGTTCCCCATGACACTGTCAATTTTCGAAATACATGAAGATCCAGTTTCCACTCGTGGGGATCCATGATTTGCCTGCTTAACACATCTGCTAAGGAGTTCTGTGCTCCTGGCAGAAACCGTGCCTGAAGATTTAGCTGCAAGCTGAGCGCAGTCTCCCACAAAATCATTGCTTGCCTGCATAGAGGATAAGAATGTGTTCCCCCTTGCTTGTTGATGTACCACATGACAGTTGTGTTGTCTGTTAGAATCAACACCTGCCCTGGAAGAAGTAGCTCCTTGAAAGCCATTAATGCAAATTGGACTGCTAACATCTCCTTCATGTTGATATGTAGATGCTGTAGTCTGGCAGGCCACTTGTCTTGTATCCACTTTCCATTCAGATGAGCTCCCCAAGCTATGTCTGAGGCATCTGTCGTTAGAATCTGACTCGCCTCTGGCCGGGTCACAGAGAGTCCCTTGTTTAGGTGACATTCCTGAGCCCACCACAAAAATTCCTTTTGAATACAAGGTATTATTGGAATGACAGTGTCCAAATCCTGGCAGTGCTGTGTCCATACATTTTTTAGATACCATTGCAGCTTCCTCATATGCAGTTTGGCATTGGGAAGCACCAGAATACAAGATGCCATGAACCCTAAGGCTTGAAGGACTGTCCTTGCAGTCAGCCCGGACTGAAGAGATAGTTGATGAAAGTAAAGGGAAAGATTCTTTTGTTTGTCCGGGGTTAAAAAGGCCATCTGGGCTGCTGTATTCAGTCTCACACCCAGAAAGCACATGTCTTGAGAGGGTACTAGACTGGACTTTATTTCGTTCACAGAATACCCCAGGCATCTTAGCACTGCTATCACATATTCCAGATGCTGAAGAAGCTCGTCCTTTTCTTGAGCCAGAATCAGACAGTCGTCCAAGTAAGGATAGATTTGTATTCCTTTTAGCCTGAAGAAAGCTATGACTGGAGCCAGAACTTTTGTGAATACTCTGGGCGCAGTAGATAAGCCAAAGGGCAATGCAGAGAACTGATAATGGGAATTCCCAGCTCGGAAACGTAGATACTTCCTGCAACTGAGTCTGATAGGCACATGAAGGTAAGCCTCCTTGAGATCTAAAGTTACCATCCAGTGATCTTTGCCCAGCAGAGGTAAAAGCTGTTGTAACGTTAACATTTTGAACTTGGGAATGTCCAGATAAGTGTTGAGGATAGACAAATCCAAAATTGGTCTCCACGTGTTCCCCTTTTTTGGTACTAGGAACAGGCGAGAATAAAATCCTAGGCCCCTTTCTGGCACAGGAACCAGCTGAATGGCCCCTATCTGGAGTAACAGAGAAATTTGCTTGTGAGCCTCTTTTCTTTGTATAGGAGGAATGTCTGGCATGCCTTTGAAAGGAGGCAAGGTATGGAAATAAAACCTGTAACCGTGGTGAACGATATCCAATACCCATCTGTCTTGGGTAATAACACTCCAATTTTCTTTGAAAAGTGCCAGCCTTCCTCCCAAAGGTGCTGCCAGACGAGAAGGCTCTGGCAGCTGAAAAGGCAGGTCATTGGGTCTGCTTACGAAAGGACTGACCCCTGCCCTCACCAGAAGACTGGGCAGGTAAACTCCCTGTTCTAGGCCTAAAAGAACCTTGAGCTCTGCCCCTACCACGTCTAGATCTACCCCTAGACTGAGAATCATAAGAAGGATATGTCCACCCCTTAGTAGGCCAATTTCTACTAAACTTGGAGGCTGAACCTGCAAAAAATCTTTAACAGTCTGCATAGACTTAGCCTTGTCCTCCATTTTCTTTAACACTGCTTCCACAGGCGAACCAAATAACACATCAGATTGTAAAGGAGCATCTAAAATCCTTGTCTTTACATGCTCAGCTAAATTCTGATCCCTCAGCCAGGCGTGCCTGCGAAGAACTGACCCAGTGGCAGCCACCCTAGACGAGGCCTGTACAGCATCAAAACCACATTGCAAGGAATGCTTACCCACCTGTTCAGAAACATGAACTAAATCCTGCAACTCTTTACACTCAATACCTTCCGCCAGAGCATCTACCTTAGACTTCAATTGTGTAAGGAGATAATTTTGGTATTTCAACATGTGAAACTGGCAATTCAAAGCCCTCATGGCTAAAGTGGAAGAAGTATACACCTTCTTTCCCCATCTATCCAAAGCCCTAGCCTCTTTATCAGAAGGAACAGGATTTTTAACAACAGAAGCCTTAACACCTTTAGGGCCCTGAGAAACAGTTTCTGGGTCTGCCCTAGGACTCTTAAAAAGATACTTATGAGCTTCAGGCACCCTATAATACCTGTCCGGTTTAACTGGGGCAGGAGGCAAAGAATCAGGGTTCAGGGAAGCCTCTGCAAAAACATCTTCTACCACATCCAGAACAGGAGGTATAGCCAAAGGCCTATGCTGGGGTAGAAACAAAATTCCCTAAGAGTTTTCCTGGAATCAGAGAAATCTTGACCTTCCCATTTAAAATGCTGCCTCATGGAATGAAGAGTCTCTGAAAAAGAAAAATCCTCAGGAGGAGAAGCGAAGGAGTAGAATCATCTACATCAGAATCAGAATAAGGAGGATACTCCTGCAAGTCTTCAGCCGAAGACTCAGAAGCCTCGAACACTGCTCAAAACTCTCAAGCTCAGGTTCCACCCTAGGCCTCTTATCAGGGGGGGGCATAGAACCTCTAATCATAGTAATCAAATCTTCTGCCATTTTAAGCATATGTTTCTTAGGCAGAGACCCTGAAGAACTAGGGGAGACCCCCACTGAAGTTAACCCTGGCCTGCCTCTAGAAGAAGCCTTGGAAACAGAAGGGAGGGCCTAACCACCTTAGGAAGGGAGGGGAGAACAGCTACCTGAGAAGCCCCTTCAGCCTGGCCTACCTCCTGAGAGGACACATCTTGCAACAGTAAAGTCTCTCCCTGAGAATCCAAAGGAACTTCTGGTAGAACCACCGGCTCCACCGAGCCCTCTAAAGAACCGACGTCCGGGACAGGCGGTTCTTCCAACCTAAACTTTGCTGCTTTGTCCTTGCGCTTTTAGGCGAAGCGGGCATCGGAGCATCCGACGGCATGTTGTAATTACAACGCTTCCCAAAACTAACCTGGCACAATCTAATCTTCTCTTAATAGTGCGTTTGTTAAATCTAGCACAAGAGCGACAGCCAACAACGTCGTGCTCAGGCCCTAAGCAAGGTATACACAAGGTATGGTAATCCCTATGAGGTATCTGTTTCCCACAAGAAATACAGTTATTCACTTTTTCTGACATCCGGTTAAATACTGAGGCAAGAAAAACAAAATATTCCCAACGGGTACTTAGCCAACTTTGATTCGGTCTGAAACTCCGACTTCAGAAAATTTCAGAACGCCAACCTGCACTCGCAATACTGCTTCTGCATCGGACCATGCGGCAAAAAAGACTGAGGATATGACGTCGGTCATGCGCATTTGTACCCTGACGTCCTGATGTCAGACAAATGCGCCTTGACCGACGTCAGCCTTATACTTTGGTATTCGGGCCGACTGGGACAGCGGACTACCCCAAGTGTTAGGACTGCAGCAATGTGGGATGAAGAACATCAGTGGCAATGGCCAGGCTACACATGGATTAAATGCTGTGTCGTAAGGAAGTACAATGACTGTCCATGATGTATCTGCAAGCTCCGCTTTGATAGAGAGTACTAGTTCCGATGAGGTGACCTTATTACCGACGGCTTCCACAACTACAAACTCCATGGTCAATGAAAGTACTGTATATGCCTCTGGAGCACGACCGAAGGTAGCCCAAGTGAATGAAGGTTTTTTGGACAGGCTACCAGCTGCAGTAAGGAAGAAAGGAGTATGGAAGAGATCTTTAAGCGACGACAGGGACATGGACAAAAGAAGAAAGATTCTCTATTGACTACTCATGTCAGTACTGGTATTGTTTACAACTTATCTTCTTATACGCTAAATAAAGATGAATTGACAGTACTGAACAAAGGCTTTACCTTTGTACCCAGTAAGGTTTGTTCTTACAATGAAATTATTATGGACTTGATGCTGTTTTGTCACAATGTCATGTTGAAGGTAATGTTTGGTAATACTGAAAATAATGTTGCTTTTCCTAAAAAAACGAGTAGCTTTGTGCAACCTTTTACACCCACACTGAATCTTCTTATGAATGGCTGTGAGAGGGATTTAATTAAATACTTTTCAAATGGTAATTTTACCAGGTATTACAATCTAACTATACCACAGAAAATGGCTTTACAATGTTTGATGAATAATAAAGACCTAACTATTAAAGGGGCTGACAAGGGAGGTGCAGTGGTGGTTTTAGACACTGCATGGTATAATGAGAAAGTAAAAAACATGTTAACAGATGATACTTATTTGGAGATTAATCCCCTAGGTGTTAGACTGGTCATTGATAAGGTGCACCAGCGTTTAGGGTCTTTATTGTATGATATGAGGATCACACCTGATACACATGAGTTTTTACGGGTGGACAAACCAGTCACACCAGTATTCAAGGCTTTGCCTAAAATACACAAATCCCAAAGTAACCCATCCCTGCGACCTATAGTGTCTGGCAGGGGTTGGGTTACTGAGAACATATCGATATGGTTGGAAGCCACTCTTAAACCATACATGGAACGGATAGATAACATACTAGTGGATACAGGACACTTCCTGAGGATACTGGGGGGTATAGTTAGACCCAATGGAATGGATGGACTGTTAATGATTACATTAGATGTTAACAGTTTATTCACTGTCATCCCGAATGATTATGGCACAACAGCAGTGGGTGAGCTTCTTGCAAAGCAAGATGTGGATTCATATAAAATTGAGTTAGTGAAGGATTTGCTGACACTTGTCTTGGAAAATAATGTGTTTATAGGAGCAGGTTCGATATACAGACAAGCACAGGGGGTAGCCATGGGCACCCCCTGTGCTAACACCTACGCCAATCTGGTTCTCTCCAACTGAGAATCCTCCACAATTCTGAATAACAAAGTATGGAAGGGCTACATAAGTATGCATGCCCGTTTTGTGGACGATACTTTTATTTTATGGAATGGAGATTGCAATTTATTTGACCGCTTTCTTTCTTACATCCACTCCACTACCACATTCTTGAAATTTACTGCCACAACATCCTACACTCATATAGAGTTTTTGGATGTTTGTGTAGAACAGACGCAGGAAGGTTTTATTTCTAGTTTGTATAGGAAAGAGTGTTGGCAAAACACTTTGCTGTCCTACGACAGCATGCACCCCCGACATATTTTTCCAAATATTGTAAAGGGGCAGGTCAGTCGTATATCCAGGGTGAGTGCTATGGATACACAATTTGATGAAGAGTTGGATAAATTAGACAAATGTTTTAAGGATAGAGGCTACAATGAAAGACTGGTACATCGTGCTATTGATGATAGTGTTAAATTAAGACGGACTAGATATAAGCCCTGGTTAAAGAGAACATATGGAGGGGAATCGTCAAATGATAACAATGCATGCGTGCAAATGGGTCCCAAACTGATGTTCACATATGGTAGCAACATAAAAGACATTAATAGGATTGTACAAAACAATTGGAATATTTTAACCAGTGATATTGGACTAAGGGAGATTGTTGACAATAGTCCTAGATTCCGATATAGGAGAAATAGGAATCTTAAAGATCTATTGTGTAAGGAGAAGATGAGTGGTCAAGGTGGATCTCTGAAGTTTACTGCAGGAACACTTCCCTGTGGGATATGTAAGGCCTGTAGTCATATCAATAAAGAAACCACATTTATACATCCAGTAACTAAGAAGGTGTTTCATTTAAAAGGGAGGGCCACATGTAGGACCATGAACATAGTGTACTTAGCCGAATGTGTTGAATGTCCTTGTTTCTATGTTGGAATGACCAACAATATGTTTAAGGTTAGAATCTTGCAGCACTTGAGCAGCGTCAGGAATAGTGACCCGAGTAATGCCTTATATAGGCATATCAGTGGCAACCCTACACATAGCTTCAAATTTAGGGCTATTGTTAACATCAAACCAAACAGTAGGGGGGGTGATGTAAAACATCAGACAGCTTTGGCTGAATCAAGATGGATCATAGAGTTTATGGCACACAAGATACCAGGATTAAATGATGTCATTCCAGTTAAACCCACCCTCCAAAATAGGCGGGTTTTTCACTAGATGCTATTGGTTGTCTTATCTTTTAAAAATGTTGTTTGAAGAATGTATCTTTGTCTGATGAAGGGTGTAACCCGAAAGCGCTTACCTGGTGTTTTATTTGTCTATGTTGGATTAAATTTTATCTACATTTTATCAACACAGCAGTGTCCTGTTGCTTTTTATTTGGAGTTACAAGGACAAAATGATTGACTTCAACAATTGGCTAAGCTTCTAGTGTCATTCTAAGTGGATCCAGTATCTGTCTGCCTGGTATAACATGATTGACAGACCACAATGCTTTGCCAGAGATGGCCTGCACCTGTCGTCCTTGGGATTCCGGACACTAGCTAAGGCTCTTACCACTCCTATAATGCCTTTTTTAGGCAAGGTTCAAATGACAAATTCACCACCTTAACAGGTACAAGCAAGCAAAATCTGAGGGTAATGCTACTCAGTGCAAGAAGTCTAAACCTCAAAATGCATTTACTCGAGGCACTCCTTAAAATGGAGAACATTGACATCTGTGCAGTTACAGAGACCTGGTTCAAGGCTCCAGACAGCAGCCCTGTATTATCAGGCTATAATTTATACCACACCTTTCGGCCACCTAACCTGGACCGAAACACTAAAGACAGAGGCGTGTCCATATTCATTAAGGATATCCGCACCTCCAGGCTAGTTGCTCAGCATAATGCATCTGAGATTATCTAAGTGCAACTATAGGCAAGACCGCAATCCAAATTGTAACTTGATACAGATCCCCCACCATGCCCCAGCATTCCCACTCCTCATTTCTTGATACACTGGAAAATATTAGAGTACAACCCAACACCCTAATAATGGGCAATTTCAACTACCCCACCATTAACTGGGAAAACTACTCATATACCAACTCTTTTGCTCAACATTTTCTGGAATTCATAAATTCCAATGCCTTGGATCAACTTATCCACACCCCCACCAGGGGGAGCAATATCGTAGACCTGGTCATTACCCAACATGGGCGACCGGTGTTCCACACCAGAGGTCAATTCCTCATTGGTCAGATCTGACTACAAGCTAATCACCCTAGGCATCCACATCCCGCCCCCACCCCCCATTAGGGAAACCACCGTAAATAATTTCTCCAAAGCCAACTTCACGCTTCTTAAGATAGAAGTGGCAAACTTCACGAAACCCATGCAGACGGACAATAGAAGCATGACTGCTGAATCCTACACAAATGCACTTTAAAAGCACTTACATGAGTGCATGGATCGTGCTATCCCTAACAGAACCAAGATGCTATCCTCCAAAAAAAGGAAGCCAATCTGGTGGTCCCCTGCCATAAACAAACTCTACAACAGAAGAAAGAAACTGTTGCAAAAAAAGAGTAAAATCCCATGATTGGAGGAACTCCCTGGTCAGCCTCAGTATGAAGCTGAGATCCCTCATAAAATCCTCCAAAGCTAGTTATGAAAACAAAATTGGCACTGATTCTAAAAACAACCACAAAGCATTCTATAGCTATGTCAAGAATCTCAATGGCAACACTCAGATCTGCTCTGAGTTACAGCACAATGGCACTAAATATACAGAACCAACTGATATTGCCAACATCCTGGCAGATAGGTTCAGTGATAACTTTACCTCCCTCTCACCCCCTAAAGGGCCCATCTCTATACCGGAAGAATGCAGAGTTCCTGTAATCACGGCTGCACAGGTAAAAACCACACTCTCCAAAGCCAAGAACACAGCATCCATAGGACCTGGCAACATCCCAGGGTGCATTCTACATGAACTGCAGAATGAACTGGCACCCCACTTAAGCACCATGTTCAATCATAGCCTCACCTCAGGCTCTGTGCCCACTGAATGGCGCACAGTGACAGCTATCCCACTCCACAAAGGGGGGACTACTGCCCCATTAGCCTAACGAGCCTGGTCTGCAAGGCCATGGAACATATCATTATGGATCTTATACACAACAACATTGGTAATCTACAAACTCTGGACCCCACCCAGTTCGGGTTTGTAAAAGGGAGATCATGTCTCCTAAACCTGACAGACTTCTTTGAAGCAGTCACCAAAGCCGTAGATAAGGGTAAGGTGGTTCATACAGCCTATCTAGGTCTCGCCAAGGCTTTTGACACCATCCCCCACTCTGGAATTATAGAGAAACTGACTAAACTAGGTATAAATCCCTATGTCACAAGATGGGTTGCCAACTGGCTCACTGATAGAACCCACACTGTGAAAGTAGCAGACTCCAAATCCAACTTCGGACCAGTGACAAGTTGAGTACCACAGGGCTCAGTCCTGGGTCCTCTCCTGTTTGGTTATCTACTTTTCTGAAGTACAGGCTAACACAGAAGGTCTTCGGCTAATGAAGTTCGCAGATGACTGCAAACTAGGAGCCATAATCGAAACTCCTAATGATGTGGACATCCTACAAAAGGGCCTCACGGAGAAAGATGCCTGGTGTCAAAGCCATGGCCTCAAGCTCAATGCCAAAAAGTGCATTGTCATCCCCTTTGGTAAAAACTTTGTACCCATGAGCTACCACATAGGAGGTAGTCTACTTAACACCGAAAGTGTGATAAAAGACCTTGGGACACAGGTGGACAGTAGTCTCTCCTTTGATAATCACATCGCCACAGTAGTCAGGAAATCCTTCTACGTGGCACACCTCATCACAAACGGTTTCTTATCCAGGAAAAAAGAGGTCATTGTTCCCCTCTACTCATCACTCATTATACCCATTATAGAGTACAATGCCCCTTTTGGTATGTACCTCACAAGACATCTACAACTGGAAAGGCCGCAGAAATACCTCACAAAGATGATTACTGGCCTCAAACAGATGCCCTACGCAGACCGGCTCAAAAAACTCCAGCTTTACTCTGTTGCATATCACCTACTCTGAGGCGATCTCTGCCTAACATACAAAGCTATGTCAAACCCAGAGCTGCTGGACATGCTCCACTTAAAGAAATCCCAATCCCTCTGAGCTACACGCTCTAGGGACCTAAACATTGTCACTACAATAAACAGAACATGCTGGAGGGATAAACTTCTGTCCCAGAGACTTCCCATATTCTGGAACAAACTACCTATCTATATCAAACAAAGCTCCTCATTAGCACTCTTCAAGAAAAATCTTGATGACTGGATGGGAAAGAGGAAATTCACCCCGGGGATCACCTCTGTGGCTCTGCTCAACAGGGGCACAGGAAAATAATTTTCTTGGGTGGCGAAAGCCAGGGTACCTTTTTGGCTAGGCTTATATAGGTTCTAGGGCCAATAGCCTAATACCTACCTATGAACTTATTTGCGAATAATCCTGGGCTGGTGCTGTGCCGAATATCTATCAACATGTCTTTATGGAAACTTGTTTTACTTCTACCTGCCTAATCAGTTTTATGATCATGTTGAAAGGGATGTGGCTATTGAAATGGGCACTAAAGCATTCAACATTGTGTCACATTAAGTTATTATAGAATGCATATGAAACTTGTTAGCAATGCCATTATATTAATCTGTAAAGTGGATGAGTCCTGAACCCTGCTGCCAAACAAAGCAAGAAAAAACTCAGCTGTGAGAGCTGGTCCAAATATAAAATTAATACATTAAAATAAACCAAATAAAGTTAAATAAAGCCTCTGGAAGCCTCGATCTTGACTGCAATCAATCAGTTCTTTTATTTTAGTATGGATAGATGTTTCCTGTATACACAGTTATCAACAAGTGCTGTTACATATACATGCCAACAAGAGTGAGCAGAGAGGATCTGGGAGCCGACTCTGTGTGGGGGGAAGGTATCAGAATGTGCCTCTCTCCAACTTGAGATAGGATGGTGGATGCCAACTTAGAGTGGGCTGGTCCTGAATACTTCTCTGCCCTGTCCTTAAGTCAGTAAAATCAAATTCTTTCTTTAGAAAATACAAGGTAGCGACTGGAGAGTTAACTTAAAAAGTACTAAAATTAGAAAACTTGTTGACAAAACTGAAATTTATAATGGAAAGCTACCAAAATTAGAAATACGCTAAAAAACTGAAAGAAATGTTAACAAAATTGAAAAAGAATGACTGCGGTGGTGGTGCTGCGGTAGCATTGTCACCTCACAGCAAGACGTTGCCCCGTTCGATTCTCATCAAGAGCATCTTCTGTGTGGAGACATGCGTGAATGGGCATACCTTTGCTGAAGGTTGTGCATCAGGGCCGGCAACTCGGCACGTAAAAATCTACTGCCAATCATTAGCGGACCGGAGTTCCGCTGTGGCAACCCTAACCGGGAATAGCCGAAATACACAACAACAACAACAACTTGATTATACCAAAACAGTCCAGTATATGGTTCTTCAGCTCTTTCATTAAGTGCTTCCTCAGATCCATCTTTTGTTTGTTTCAGTTAATTTGTACTTAATTCCCAACTCCATTCTCTCAATCTCATCCTCTAAGCACTTTAAGCCATCACTTAAAGCTCATCTAAAAAATAACTGGATATGTTCCTGTACTAACCCCTCATGAGTGCTCTGATACATCACAGTATACCCAAAACATATCCAACATCTCCCCCCGTGTTTAATCCTTTGTTCCTACTGACCTGTCTTAACCTTATATCTTGACATAAGTCATACCTACAAATAGTACTAGCTATGTTCAAAGCCTAGGTTTTGTTGTCAAGCTATAACAAATTTGTATGTTCTTATGTATACTACATTTTGTTTACTTTATACTTTTTTTGATTATTGTAATGTGTGAATGAAAATTTACTGTTACTCATGGAGCTTTTCTCCCCGGGTTTCTGCTGAAAAAGGACCTGTGTCCAGTCGGACTTTCCCGGTAAACAAATGTTAAATAAATAAATAAATAAAATACTTGTCCATACTATTATTTTACTGCACCCCAGTTGTTCTGAGTAGCCATAACATTAAAAAAAAAATCAATAAAAAATGTATTCTTCCTGCCTTTGTATATCTGCACTTTTACAAGAGGTGTGGGCATGTGTATGATCGTAAGAGGTTACTAGGCTATTGGCCCTGAGGCTTTTATAAGCCTAGCCAAGAGTTTATCCCATGTTTAGACAAATCAGCACCCGATGCCCCTGTCCAGCAGGGACATGTGTGGAATCTCAGGGGTATATTTTCTGCTTTCCATCCAGTTATCCAGGTTGCGCTTAAAAAGGTGTAAAAAGGTACTCTGCTTGATGTGGAGAGGGAGTCTATTCCATAGATGGGGGAGTCTCTGGGATACAAATCTGTCCCACCAACAAGTCTTGTTGATGTCACAGACCAGGTTGAGGTCATGCATGCGGTTATTCGATTGGAACTTGACTTGCGAATATGCAGCAGTCAAGGTGGGGTCCACGAATGCCTTGTATGCCAGACAGAGGTCACCTCTGAGGAGTCTGTATGAAATCGAGTAGAGGGATAGGGCTTTTAGCCTATCTGTGTATGGTAGATGTTTGAGGCCCTGGATTCACCTGATGAGGAACCTCTGTGGTCTCTCCAGCTGCTGCATATTCTTTCCGAGGTACATGCCAAAAGGGACGTTGTACTTAATAATGGGCCCTATAAGTGAAGAATACAGAGATGTTATGACCTCCTTATCCCTGGATGAGATACCCTTACTTATGAGGTGGGCCATGTAGAAAGATTTACATGCAACTGAAGCAACATGGTGATCAAAAGTCAGGGTGCTATCAGTCTGGGTGCCCAAATCCCTCATGACTGATTGAGTGCTTAGGACATGATTATTAATGTGATAATTTGTGGGGATGTCACTCTCCCCAAAGGGAGTGATGATGCATTTTTTGGTATTCAGTTTGAGGTCATGTTTCTGTTACCAGTCATCTGTCTGAGTGAGACCCTCTTGGAGGATGTCCACACCACTAGGGGAATTGATGACAGCACCCAGCTTGCAGTCATCTGCAAACTTGGTCAGCCATAGCCCACTAGTTTTGGCCTGCACCTCAGAAAAGTATATCCCAAATAACAGAGGCCCCAAGACCAAACCCTGGGGTACGCCACTTATTAAAGGTCTACTGCTTGAGGTGGCTTCCACTATTTTGACTACGTGGGTTCTATCCGTGAGCCAGTTTGCTACCCATCTGGTAACATATTGATCGATGCCTAGTTGAGAGAGTTTATCTATTATGCCCGAGTGGGGAATAGTATCAAAGGCTTTGGCTAGGTCAATGTAGGCAGTGTGCACCATCTTCCCCTCTTCCATGACTTTGGTGACTGTCTCAAAGAAGTTGACCAAATTTAGCAGACATGACCTCCCCTTGATGAAGCCAAACTGTGTGGGATCAAGTGTTTGGAGGTTGCCAATGTCCTTGTTGATGAGGTCCATGATAATCCATCCATGGTGACTTTGAAAGTGACCTGTTTGCGGTTGGATCTTACCAGGGAGGATGATACTATAGGGATGCTGCAGTTGTTACTCATGTTAGTTAATACCAAGTCCAAGATATTATCACCCCTCGTGGGGGTAACGACTAGCTGTTCCAAGGCATTTGCACTGACAATATCAAGGAATCTCAGGGCATTTATGTTCTGCATGAACAGTTCTTCCAGTCTATGTTTGGGAAATTAAAGTCACCCAGGATCAGGGTAAAGGGTTGAATCCTGATAGATTCAAACAGGTCCAAGTAGGCGGATTGGGCATCTTGAGTGAGATTTGGAGGTTGGTAGCTAGCTATGATTTGAATAGTAGTCTTATCAATGGTTAACTGCACCTGGAGTGTCTCCTATGCGTCATATCAGCCTGGAGGTGTGTATGTCTTTAATGTATACTGAAACTCTACCTCCTTTTGCTTTACTGCCCACACTTTGGGTTCTGAATGTACGCTAGGATGAGTAACCAGGTATGGGTGGGGTGCTGTCCGCAGCTTTGAACTTTGATGAAAATCAGAACTTTACTGTTCAGGTGAGCAAAAATACTTAAAAATATGTTAAGCTGCTCTGTGTTTGCTTTCAGAATCGCCACCAATAATAAGGCCTTTGTGATCTTCCACAATGCTACTTTTGCCCTTCAATAAATGGGATAGTTTTTCTCCCTTTTGTGGTGTATCTCCACTTTAACAGGAGTGTGTGTGTGTGAAAATAACAGACTTTTAATGTTACATCTGGAAAATAGGGTGAAATGGTGGAAAAGTAAATCAATGCCATTCAAAAATGAAATGATAATTTCTTCCTTCCCTTGTATAACTCCACTTTTACTGGAGTGTGTGTCTATGAAAATACCAGACCTTTAATGCTAAGGCAGGGAAGCCTGGCAAAAAGGTATAAAAGATAAGTACACTAGTGGAAAGGTTTGTGTCTACCTTGTCCATGTCTGATCACCAAACCAGCAGCCAGCCACGAGGCTGGTGGCACTCCAGCAACTTTTAACCATATGCATCCGAACCTTTTAACCTACCAATGCAAAACAAACAAACAAAAAAATAAAGTAGCAGAAAACATACTCCTCCAAAACATGCTAGAGGGAATAACCCTGTCTACTCTGCTTTTACCGGAGAATGTGGTGGGATGCCTATCTTACGGAGTTCCCAGATCTCTGAAATGCAAGGATTCTATGCATTTTGATGCCAGTGGCTTTTGTGGGGAAATGTAATCTCATAGGTTGATACTAGGCTATCTGCCCCAGGGCATTTATAAGCCTAGCCAGAGTGTGTTTGGCTTTCGCCACCCTTTTAGATTAGTTGACTGTGCCTCTGTATAGTAGGTCACAGAAGATAGTCCTTTTAAGGTTAGTTTACTGTGCCTCTGTCTAGTAGGGACACAGAAGACATCCCAGGGGTAAACCTATGATCTCCCATCCACTCGTCAAGATTTCTCTTGAAGAGGGTCATTGAGCGGCTCTGCCTAACATGGATTGGGATTTTGTTCCAGAGTGAGGGGAGCCTCTGGGATATGAATCTGTCCCTCCAGCATGTCCTATTTATTTCTGTGCTGAGGTTTAAGTCCCTGGAGCATGTAGCTCTAAGGGATTTGGATTTCTTGAGGTGGAGCATGTCCATTAATTCTGGTTTGGACATGGCTTTATACGTCAGGCACAGATCGCCTCTGAGTAGGCGGTAAGCAACTGAGTACAGCTGGAGTTTCTTTAGCCTAACTGCGTAGATCATCTGTTTGAGTCCCTTGATTCTCTTGGTGAGGTACTTTTGGGGTCTTTCCAGTTGCTGCAGGTGTCGGGTAAGGTAGATCCCAAATGGGGCAATGTATTCAATTATGGGCCTGATGAGTGATGAGCAGAGGGGCACAGTGACCTCTCTTGATCTAGATGTGAACCCTTTCGTGATAAGGTGGGCTATATAGAAGGTCTTTCTAACCACTTTGGCAACGTGATTGTCAAAGGAGAGATTGCTATCTACTTGCGTCCCCAAATCCCTAATTACTTCTTCCGTACTTAATGGATTACCACCTATGTGGTAATTTGTGGGCACTTTGTTTTTCCCAAAGGGGATGACTATGCACTTTTTGGCATTTAGCTTTAGGCCATGGCTCTGGCACCAGTTATCCGTCTCTATGAGACCCTTTTGAAGGATGCTTGTGTCAGTCGGCGAGTCGATTATGGCACCCAGTTTGCAGTCATCTGCGAACTTGGTCAGCCATAGTCCTCCCGTGTTAGCCTGTACCTCAGAGAAATATATACTGAACAAGAGAGGTCCCAGGACTGAGCCTTGTGGGATGCCACTTGTAACTGGTTTAGAGTCTGACATGGCACCTGCAATTCTGACCATGTGGGTTCTATCCCTGAGCCAGTTTGCAACCCATCTTGTGACATAGGGGTTGATATTTAAGCTGGTGAGCTTATTTATGATGCCCGAGTGGGGTATTGTGTCGAAGGCTTTTGCGAAGTCCAGGTAGGCTGTGTGGACTACCTTCCCTTCATCTATGGCCTTGGTGACTGTTTCAAAGAAGTCGACCAGGTTTAAGAGGCAAGATCTGCCCCTAACAAAGCCGAATTGGGTAGGACCCAGTGTTTGGAGGTTCCCAATGTCTTTGTTTATGAGTTCCATGATGATACGCTCCATAGCTTTGCAGACCAGGCTAGTCAGGCTTATAGGGCGATAGTTTCCGGGGTCCATTGTGGCACCACCTTTGTGGAGTGGGACCACTGTTGCTGTATGCCATTCCTTGGGTACATATCCTGTAGTAAGGCTGAGACTGAACAGTGACTTTATGTGAGGGTTCAGATCTTCAAGGAGCTCATGTAAGATGCAGCCCGGGACACCGTCTGGTCCCATTGATGCTGTGTCTTTTGCTTTGGAGAGGGCAGCTCTCACCTGTGCATCTGTGATGTCAGGGAGGCTACACTCTCTTGGGATAGACATTTGCTCTTTTGGGGGGAAGGGGGGGTTTGCACTGAACCTGTCTGCCAGGATGTTGGCAATGTCTGTGGGTTCAGTGTATTTTTTGTCATTTTTCACTAACTCAGAGCATATCATGGCTCTTTTGTTGTCCCTTGACCCATGGTATTCTCATCAGAGCACATACCATATTCAGGATGAGCACCATACCATCTCAACTCCTATTACCTTATTACCTTATAATCCATCAAGAAATCTTTGTTGTACAAACTACGGAACAGGAGAACACAGAAAAGAACAAAAAATACATATAAAGATCAAAATAACAAAAAGACTCAGCCAGTGTATATTATCATGAGGCTGTGGGGATTCTTTTTTTAACCCACAGATCGGTTCTGACCTTCACTACAGAGGCCAGCCATATACCTGGTGGTAGATAAGCTAATCTAGCCTTTAAAACGCTTATAATCAAAATCATTCCACCAATCTGCAACTAATATATATACATATATAAATGACAAAGGAAGTTATCCACAATGAAAATAGGGGCAGAAGGCCACCAAGACTAATGGTTTGCTGGACTGAAATCTGTATCTATAACAATAAAAATAAATATATATAAACCAGTAGGACTATATAATCATGGACCTGTGGAAACATTTTGTACCTCACATATCAGGTCTGCCCATCACTACGGTGGACATCCATGTGGCTGGTAGTAGTAAAGCTAATCTAACCTTTTAAAACTTTTATAATCAAAATCAATCCACCATTCACAAACCAATGCATATAAAAAATGACAAAGATATAACTAGACTACCATGAGAAAAAAGGGCAGGTAGCCACCAAATTTGTTGGACTGAATACTGTGTCTATAACTTTGGCCAGCTATTTACCAGAGGAAAAACGCTTATTAAACAGTGTGATCATATGGACCTATAAGGTGGTGGATACAGCAAACCATAAGTAATCGTACCAAACAAAAAGACTAATCCTCAATGAAGGATCCATACTGAGCAAAGCTGAAGTGACAAATATTCTTTCTGAACAGACCCTTCCAGTGCCAAAGGATTCCAACTCCTTGGGGGGAATACCATCTTTCTGAAAAAAAAAATTATATATAAATGTCTCTCCATGCTTGCTGAAACATTCTAAATCACAAGTTTATTTTTACAGGTATCAGACTCTGTACTTAAAATGTATCACTAGGCACAGTCATAGTAGAATTCTACCCATGTGTCTGCCCCTTAAAAATACCACCAAAGCTGAGGTCTGCATATCAGGTTAATAACAGAACTAACGTATGGATAAAGACTAGTAAATGACCCACATTCTATAAATGTGCTTGATCCACAATTTGACACAAAAATAAATACTAAATTCAAAGCCCCATTTACATCTCCAAGATAATTATTTCCCTTTAGTTAAATTATATCGAAAAAATATATTAACTTTTAATCCAGTCAAAAGTGAGGATCATTTCTGCAGAATTATGAATAAACAGTAACTTTAATAAATGCAGGTTTTCGTAACTGCAGCTCATACCAGTGTGTTAACAAAACAACACTGCTTACTAAGATTAGTTTTACTAGTAAACTGAAAAAAACAAAGCTGTACTCGGTAGCAGTCCAAATGTAGCCTTTATATGCACGAACACTCAGCAGCATTTGTTTTACAGATATAAGTAATGTAGTTTCTTTTCTCCTGATCAGCTCATTCCTTCCCTCCCAACAAATACAAGTGCTGCTCATACCACCCTAGAAAATGCAGCAAACAAGAACCCTTACCATGTGGTCCCCGAGTTGAAACGTGACATGTCTGCTTCAGTGTGACTGATCAGCAACATCAGGCGAACAGAAAATGCCACGGTTTCATCACAGTAGGCTCCTAGTAATCAGTCACATAAAACTAGCTGCAGTGCAGCTGGCAGGAGCCTGTGTCACCTGCTGCTGACTCCTGCACTTGATGATACCATATAGTTCTGGCAGGTCCCTAAAGCGCATCTGTATATTTGTTGGAAATATCTCATTTAAGAGCTGCAAATCAAAACATCAAACCTCAAGCAGCTTTATCATGTGATAAAGTTGTGCATGTAAAGTGTCAAAATGACTGATGACCGGAAATAACGCAATTTTTACAGGAAATCCATTCAGACACATTTTTAAAAGAAATTACTCTACAAACATTCTATCTGATAATATCTGGAAACACCAATGCAGACGTGTTGGTATGGAAGGGCACCCCGCTATATGCCAGACCATTAGTTTCACACAGGACATTTTTACATTATTGTTCTTACCATTACCTACTTATTCTTCATTTTTTCTTTGTTACAATTTTTATATTTTCTACTACCAGTCTTTTTACCGACCTGCATCCCTGTCAGCCATTCCAGTATTTTCTTATATCATACCACCAACTATGGAATTCAACCATCTATATTTGATCATTTTTTTTTATTTTATTGTTTTTGCTCCCATGCATGCTGACCATCAAACCTCTAAGGGGACATCATCTAGGCAGCCATGCCAGTACTTTATGCTCTTGTCAGCATCCCAGCAATGACAGCATTTTTCATTTAGGAACCTAACTGTTGCCTCCAGTAGTGATGTGAGCAATCATTCCACTGTAAGGGTCAACAACACCCCCTCTATCCATGCATACATGCACCGTTACATGTGCTGACAAGGACTACCATCAAAACCTTGAGCAGCCATGCTCACATCTTCCTGACCAAGCTCCCCACTTTATGATGAGCTTCTGCACTCCAGTGGGACCTGCCTTTGAAGCCGTGGCACAAAGCAGATGAGAGCTATCATCCCACCCCCTGCCAGAATAGGCATGGCCATCCTCTACACCTGCTATGTCAAGCAACTAAGCCACTCATCAAACTCAGTTCACCTGAGCTATAGTCAGGGTTTTATCCCTATAAGCCACCAGCACAGGCTATTTGCTACTTATTTCTGACTATGGAATGTCCCCTACTACAGCCTTCTGAGCTTCCCAATCCCCTGCAGTGTTGTCTGGTTTATTGTGACATGCCAACTACCCCATGTGAGGTGTAACACCATAAGAAAAAGTGGTGCCCTATTCTAGTCAGTGCTTATAAAAGCGGGAAAGTACAGCTGCATCACTGAAAGCTTCAACCTGACTCACACTGAAAACAGTTTACCAATAAGTTTCTCAGATTAGCATAGCATAAGCCTTTTTAAGTGTTTCATATTACGCCTTATGTTTGATTTATACAATGCCAGCTGAACCACTGGCTGTTTCAAAATGCTGTTATGATGTTCTAAATAAAAGTTAGTGTTTAGCACCATGTTTGCTGTTAATGGTAGCCTGTGAGTTAAAATCAGCATTTCATGAAGAAAACAGGTCCCCATGGCAGACAGCAGCAAAAACTAATTGCCAAAATGTTTATTCTGTTTATAGCATGCTCACAGTAGACATTTTCAATGCTTGACCAATAGATGGATTTGTAAGACAATAACAGCTCAAGATTTACACGTTCTAATTTTAAATATTAAGGCATCTAAAAATGCACTGTTTAAAAACTGAAAGGTCTGTCTATGTCTTAGCTGAAGTCTGTAATGCACAGATGTTGCCCAGAATATGGCTTGTAGTGACACATGGTAATAGGCATAGCAAAGATACAAAACAGTATGGGACATCTGAATACAAATTAAAAATAGGTTACAAAAATATAAATGTGGGGGCATGGATATTTACTTACAAAAACATTGTCTGGCAGGTCCACCTCCACTTACTTTAGCAATGGTTAACAAACATCAAGTGCTCTTTACTAAGGTAGACAGAGTCAGAGGTCTTGTGTGTGTCAACATTCGGCTGCAGAGCTACCAGGAGATATGGCTTTTGATCTGGTTTGTGCTATTCAATTACATTACTGATAAACATACAGACTACTGATTCAAAGGTCTTTCACTATGTAAACACTAGTGGGGAAGACAATCCCTGGGATTCATTAACACCTACACTAAGTGTACACTAAGATCAAAGTCAAAGTCAAAGTAAACGTTATTGTCATACAGATCAACACAGAGGAAAAAGTGCGTGTCACTGCACGAAATTTCAATACTCGGGCTCGTACCATAAGAATTGTAGTTTACAGAAGGAAGATTAATAATAATTTAAAAACACTGAAATAGAAATCAAAAATAAGATACTAAAAATAAACACAATAAAGTATAAAGTGTAAAGTGAGCTATGTAGATAACAATGACATATTGCACATAAATAATTTTTGTTTACCCATTCAGCAGGTTAGGCTATGGGTTTGTTGTTCAGCAGTCTGATAGCATGTGGGAAGAAGCTGTTATGGAATCTGGATGTCCTGCATCTAATGCTTCTGTAGCACTTCCTTGTTGGCAGGAGTTTGAACAGTCCATAGGCCGGATGATGTATATCCTCAGTACTTTTCAGACTCTGCCATAGCATCTGTTTGAATATATGTCCTGTAGGACCGTGGTGGTGCAGCGGTTAGCTTTGTCACCTCACAGCAAGAGGTTCTCCGGTTCGATCCTTGGCTGGGGTGCCTTCTGTGTGAAGTCTGCGTGTCCTCCCTGTGGTTGCGTGTGTTTCCTCCGGGTGCTCCGGTTTCCTCCCACATCCCAAAGACATGCTGCAGGTGGACTGGACACTCTAAATTGGCCCTAGGTGTGAGTGCATGCATGTGTGTGCCTTCTGTGGAAGGTTGGGCTCCAGGCTGGCAACTCAACACCGTAAATCTCCACTGACAATCATGAGCAGAAAAGTGATCCACTGTGGTGACCCCTAACTGGGAAAAAGCCGAAAGAAGAAGAAGAAAAAGAAGGGACTGAAGGTTGGAGCCAATGATTTTTGTGGCTTGTTTAATGATCTTATCCAGTGCCTTCTGATAGGCTTGAGAGTAGTTTCCATAGCAGACAATGATGTTGTTTGTCAGTATGCTCTCAATTGTGGCTCTGTAGAAAGTAAGTACGGCCTGTGGGGGGAGGTTAGCTCTACGAAGTCTCCTAAGGAAGTGGAGACATTGTTGGGCTCTCTTTATAAGGTAGGAAATGTTTGTGGCCCAACTGAGGTCTTGCGAGATATGTATCCCTAGGAATTTGGTGCTATTAACTCTCTCTCCACTGCGGCACCATTGATAACGATAGGGGTGTGTGGCTTATTTACTTTCCTAAAATCGATGATGATTTCCTTGGTTTTCCCAACATTTAGTGCTAAGTTGTTGTCAGTGCACCAGTGAACGAGTTGGGTCACCTTCTTCCTGTAGGCTCCCTCATCTTCCTTCTTGATAAGGCAGATTACTGTGGTGTCATCTGCAAATTTGATGATTTTGTTTGAATGATGCTTAGCTGTGCAGTCATGTGTTAGAATTGTGAAAAGAAGTGGACTGAATACACAACCTTGTGGGACCCAGGTGTTTAGTGTGATGCTGCCTGAGTGATGTTTTCCAGCTCGAACTATTTGGAGCCTATCAGTCAGGAAGTCGAGGATCCAGTTGCATATTTTGTTCTCTATGCCTAGATTACTCAGCTTAGACAGCAGTTGTTGAATTACTGTATTGAAGGCAGAGCTGAAGTCTATGAACAGCATGCGTACATAACAGTCCTTATTTTCCAGGTGGTCCAAGATGTGATGAAGTGTTAAGGCTATGGCATCCGCAGTAGAATGATTTGGCCTGTATGCAAATTGAAAAGGATCAAATGTAGCAGGTCGGCAGGATGTTATGTGATCCTTGACCATTTTTTCGAAACACTTCATCACTACTGAGGTAAGTGCAATTGGCCAAAAATCATTAATGATGCTGGAGATGGTTTCTTGGGCAGAGGGATAATGTTGGTGGTCTTGAAGCATTTGGGCACTTTTTCCTGGCTGAGAGATATATTGAAAATGTCTGTGAAGACTGGTACCAACTGATCAGCACAGTTTTTAAGTAGCCTCCATGGGATCATAACCAGACCAGATACTTTGCCTGGGTGAACCCTACATAGGCTCCTGTGTACCTCTTCCAAGTTGAGGCATAGTGCTGTGCCATCTGCATTGGTCATTAGCCTCTTTGGTATGGTTCTATTTGATTCCTCGAATCTACTGAAGTAGATATTTAGCTTGTTTAAAAAGTCTGGGTTATCATCACAACATGTGGATGGTGGCTTATAGTCTGTGATGTTTTGGATCCCTCTCCACAGCTGCTTGGGATCTTTCTGGTCAGTGAGGTGTGTCTGTATTTTCAGACTGAAGGCCTGTTTTGCTACTCTCACACCTTTGTTCAAGTTGGCCCTGGCCTTTTTCAAAGCATCTCTGTCTCCAGCCTTAAAGGCAGAATTGCGCACTCTCAGTAATTCGTATACCTCACTGGTAATCCAGGGTTTTTGGTTGGCTCTGATGGTTACATCTTTCATGGTGGTGACATGTTCGACACATTTTGTGATGTATCCCACAACCGTTTCAGTATGATTGTGATTGTGTCTTTCGGCTTTTCCCGGTTAGGGGTCGCCACAGCGGAACTCCGGTCCGCTAATGATTGGCAGTATTTTTTTTACGTGCCAAGTTGCCAGCTCTGACACACAACCTTCAATGAAGGTATGCCCATTCACGCATATCTCCACACAGAAGACGCTCTAGCTGAGAATTGAACAGGACGACATCATACTGTGAGGTGACAATGCTACCGCAGCACCACCACCGCAGTATGCTCATCCAAATTAATGCATTGATTTGTGGTGGCAGCTTCTTTAAATAGATTCCACTCACTGCATTCAAAGCAGTCTTGCAGAGCTGAGACAGCTGTTTCAGGCCAGATCCTTATTTGCTTCTTGAAAGGTTTTTCTCTTACTAGCATAGGTTTGTAGGCGGGGATAAGCAGGATGGAAATGTGATCTGAGCTAGCCAGATGGGGGTGAGGAAATGCTTTGAATGCCTGTTTGATATCTGAGTACACTTGATCAAGTGTGTTTTCACCTCTTGTAGGGACGTTTACATATTGCTGGTAGTTTGGTAACACAGGTTTCAGTTTAGCCTGATTGAAATCCCCAGCTAAAATGTTGACACATTCTGGGTTCTTGTTTTTCAGATCACAGGCTAACTGGTACAGGTTGGCAAGTGCTTCATTAGTGTTTGCACTCGGAGGTATGTAAACTGCAGTTATAAAGATAGTTGAAAACTCCCTGGGTAAGTAGAATGGACGACATTTAATTGTAAGTTATTCAATGTCAGCTGAGCAATGGCAAATAATGACATCATTGTTTACACACCAGCTGTTGTTGATGTATATACAGACTCCCCCACGTTTAGTTTTTCCACTGAGAGCCTGCAACCTGTCTGCTCTGAATAAGGAGAATTTGTCTATCCCAACAGCTTGGTCACTGATATCTGAATTTAGCCAAGTCTCAGTGAATATAATAATACAGTTGTTCCTTACCTTACTGTTTGTGTTAAGGTCCAGCCTGATAGAGTCCATTTTGTTATCCAGAGATCTTACATTAGCCAGCAGCATAGAAGGAATTGCAGGCCTTAGTGGAGCTTTTCTTAATCTGACACTGATACCAGCTCTGTTGCCCCTTTTCCTAGGTCTGTCACATCTCCTATGATTTCACCATTCATTTTTGTTGTTTATTTGAGAGACAAAGCAGCTACAGCAGTCTGGATGAGTCTTCATCAGTATTCCCAGTTCTTTCAGTGATTCAGGCCTCACAGGGCCTGCAGACCACTCAAACAGCGAACCAGATTCTAGAAGATTCAGCAAAGCAAAACGATCATAACACCTTCAAACATTCGAAAATTTAGTAAAATGTGTTAGTCCAAGTAAATCCACTGCAGAAAAAGAGCTACAGTGAGTAGTGCATTTGTGAGCCAGAGCAGCTGCAGCCATGCAGGGTACCACCATTTTTCAAGAGTACACCATTCTGAGTGAACAGACAAGCACAAGCATAACTCACACCTTCTTCCTACTCATTTTAGTTTTCCTACTGATTTCTTGCAGCCTTAAATATCGAGGGGGATTCATGAAGGTCACCACAAAGTGCAGACTGTATTTTCACTTAGGTATAATCTTTGTGAGCGACTAGAACACAAAAAAAACGTGGAAGGAATGTTCTTGAATACAGATCGTGTACACTTTGACAGATACAGCATCACATAAACTATATTTATATAGTTATTCATATGATGCTATTATATATCCCCAATGGCTCCCTACTGAACTGTCAGCACTTGTATTGCTGAATGCCGGCAGATTGAAAACAAAGACCAAAAATACAGGAAAACACTGAATGTTTTGGCTCTTCTCCTTTAAACTTGTTGTTTTGTACCTCCAATACTCACTGAACTTGTATATACCAACTCCAAGATTACCATACCTTGGAGAAAAGGGAATATTATGAGAAATGGTAATCTTGGACTTAGTATATGTAAGCCCATTTTTTTCAGCTATTCAGTCTCCATATTACAGGACTTGCTAAAGTAGGTCCTGACATTTCAAATGGTTGCACTTAGTTTCTGGATGAAATGACGCATTTTAATAGGTTTTTATATAAAAGCATTCTGCACTCTAAATGTGTAATTACATTAAATGTTTTAGAAGAGATGCGTGTGCGAGATGGGCTGCGATAAGCCCAGTGTTCACATATGACAGACTGGTAGTGCCAGCAGCCCCTTCCCTCCCCATCTCACAGTACATGTACAATCATACATAAAAGTGATAGTGAGGGACCAATAACTTCACATTAGACAACTCAGGCACAGACAGAACACACACCTCAGGACACAGGAGTGGCTGACTTCCTCTTTTATCTGCAGAAGTCTAAGCTGTTTAAAAAAAACAGATGATTCTCATTGTAATAAACATTAAAG